>NC_069118.1:60258975-60476782 GCF_025612915.1 Magallana angulata
ATGGGGTTTGATGTGGATGCTTTTGTGTCCACTGTTGGCGAGGAGTTGCGCTGTGAGATATGCCGCGGGGTGCTAGATAACCCGCTACGGACCGCGTGCAGCCATGTCTTCTGTTCGGGGTGCATCCTTCCCTGGGTGGTCAGTACCGGGCGTTGCCCCAGGGGCTGTCAGCGCCTGACCCCCGAGGATCTCGGTAACGAGTTAGAATTACGAGACTGCATACTGAATCTGAGCGTTCACTGTGAGTACAGGGACAGAGGCTGTAAGAGGTTAGTCCGTCTGAGGGAGATGGGGGTACACAGGGCGGACTGTGACCACAGGCCCGTGCCCTGCAAAAACGACGGCTGCAAACTGGTCCTCAGCTCCAGGGAGATGGAGAAACACGTGACCGGGGACTGCCCATATAAGGAAGTGGGGGTCTGCCCCAAGGGTTGTAGCCTGGTCTTGTTACAGAGTACCGTGGGCTCCCACGACTGTGTGTCCGCCCTCAGGGCCTACATCGCCGGGCAGGAGAACAGGATCAACACAATGGAGACGGAGCTACAGAGGGCTGGGATGATGGCCTCCAAGAGAGAACGGGAGCTGGTGAATCAAATCACTCTACTCCAGAACGAAAATCAACTGCAGTCTCTGGAATTTCAACGGAAGTTGAGTGAAATTTCAACCAAGTTGAAAAAGAGCAGTAACAAATGCGCTGATGTTTCAACGGTAAGTTGTTATGTGAATTATTTATTTATCATTTGCTTAAACAAATAAAATCAATTTGCAACTGACGTTTCATGATCAAATTATCAAACGAATGTGTTGTTGAAAGTATCCGTATGATAGTACATGTATATTGAAAAATGTGTTGCATTTTCCAATTTGAGAGAGAGAGAGAGAGAGAGAGAGAGAGAGAGAGAGAGAGAGAGAGAGAGAGAGAGAGAGAGAGAGAGAGAACGTAAGAGCACCTGTTTGGAAGCACTAGTTTTAAAAATCATGAAATATATATATCTGTAGGTATAGATCTATTAGGAGGTGTTGAGTTTCACCTGCTCACTGCGTTTGATAAGACACAAGATCAAAGCTAGCAGTTTGAGATAAAACAGTCATTCACTGATTTCTCACTTGCTTGTGGAGGGGTCGTGTTTACAATTAAAACAATCACATTCAGATACCCCTGCTCTACATCCAGCCAAGATTTTACAGGGTAGCGTTGATTACAGGTTCCGTTGAACCTCACCAACTATTTCGGACAGGGGCCATACCGTAGATTGATTTTTGTTTTTTCTCTCGACAACCAAAAAGTGAGTGCTCGCATTAATCAAGTTGGACAAAGCCACATTTCTGGCTTCCCTCACGAATGCGGGTGGCTCGATTTTCACTTGAGCGATAGTGTATTGGCGCTATTGACATTCTTAAAGAGGCGAGACGGTCAACCGATTATCCATCAAATTTAGAGACTTGTTTATCCATTAACTAATATGAAAAAAAACACCTCTTAATAAATATAATTTTTCTGTATCTTTATACAAAGCTGCAGTATTTATCCGTTAATTACAAGTAAGTCGTAAATATTTTTTAAAAAAAATTCAAATACGATATCAGTTTTGGCAGAGACATAAATAACATATTCATGGCTCTGCTTTTGGGAATTAATTTTTATATTCTTCACGAACAATTGATGCAAAACATTTATATTTCAAACTTCTATAGCCTCAATAAGTCTGCTTTACTGGACTAAACATTTGGTAACTGGAAACTTTTCGTCGAACTTGAAAATGTTATTGCGAGTCATTTTACAGCGATCTAAAAACCGTATTAATTACGTGGTAAAATACGCTTTATTTATGAAGTATCGCAAATGAGGCTCGCTTTCATCAGGAATAGCTAGGATTGAACACTGTTGAATGGCGAAATAATGTAATATTTCAAAGCAACATATAACAGATTTTATACATGTATTTTAAGCATATACATGAATTATAGTGGTTTGTTTGGCGAGTCATGACAGTCAGACTCTTCCGTTAATTAGCTTCTTTTTTGTGGCCAATGGACAGATTGCGTTGAAGTTGATGTCACGTGGTTTGTTTCAGAACACGGACGATGCTGTTTGGCGGGCTCTGACCGTGACACTGCAGAGACAGGGCGGTGCCCTGGGCTTCAACATCATGGGCGGATTCACGGTGAGTCACGGGCGGGTGGCAGAAAAAGTGACTTGGGAGGGGGGGGGCTTGCTAAGGACTAATGACAGAGACATAAATAACTTATATATGTCTCTGATAATGAAAACCTCCCAAAATTAAATTGTCATAGCTTTAAAATTGGAACGTTTTGTAATTCCTATAAATATAATTGTAGTGTACAGATTTATTTTTTAGCCGAAATATTAGAGTTTATGAATGCATTGCATTTGGAGTCTCACTCCTTCCCATATCACGTGCACACCCAGAGCAGGGGCTATAACTCTACTAAGTCTCAGTTTCTACACATACTTGTGTAAGCCTTAAATATGTACCCATTCTCTCGGAGAACCCTACAGTGATATTGTACAATTGTAAAAGGATATTCATTCACTGGAGCCTTCTTATTTTGCTATTTACTGGCATCATTTCATTTAAATCTCTAATCTAAGTTTTGTCAACAAATGCAATCAAAATCCAACAATTAATTCCATTAATCAGGGACACCGGGGCCTTTGATCCTTGCATCAACAATCTGTTTTATCGGGGGACAAAAACTAAGTGGCTCTCAGAGTGGGTCCTTTCTGTGGGAGAGAACTTGGACGAACACAATGGACGGTCAGAGAGGGAGGGGGGAGGGAGAGGGAGAGGGGGTATAATCGCGACCTGTAGAGGAATTATCTTGAGTGGGTAATATATAGGCAGCCAGTAATGGCCAGGTTTTTATTGCTGGCAGCAGATTCAAACTTCAACACAAAGGGATAGAATCTATTACTATTCTCGGTATTATCAATAGAGATTATAAGTATAAATAGGAAAGGAGCTGATGTGTACACTAAGGCAGAGTGCATTGTGTCCAGGAATAAACATCAGTTTGTGGGAAACTTGGCCGATGCTCCTCTGCTGATTTTGGGGGTTGGGGATTGGTAGGGTCGAGTGGACCTCTAAATAAAACTGTAGTGTTAATGTTTAAAAGTAGTGTATGGAACCATAAGCAAGATGACACTGCCCTAGCTTCCTCTTCTTGTACAATTTGTTTGTATACAAGTCAAGACCAATAGTTTTTGGAATGGATTTACAAAATGATGAAACAATTTGATATCAAAATCCTATATAATATTTAGCAATTACATGTTGAAATAATTTTGAAAGTTAAGAAAATATAAATTATTTTGTGTAAAATTCTTCTGTCAAAGTGACAAATTTCCCCCCCCCCACCAATTTTTATGTCCTAGCCAGGTGACTACAATTTATGACTTGATTAATAATTAACACAGGGGTGATTTTCTATAGGTTTAACTGCATTTTTTTTTTTGGGGGGGGGGGGGTGGGGAGGGGGATTATCAAGGGGTCTGACTAAGAGTTGTTGGCCCTGTTGTTAATGAAGTAGTCACCACATTCAGTGTGATTCATCCATTACAGTCAATCAGACCTTCCTCCTAACCTCGTTTAAAATCCATCATCTGAACGCTGCGTTAATGATTCTATTTGTCCTTTAATGTTCTGTAAAATCACTTGATTTCTTAGAATTTTCATCACTGAATTCCATTTCTCTTGTTGGCACTAACCAGAAATTGTTTTATGTTTAGTCAAAACAAAAAAACCCGGAAAAAAATTGGGTTTTTTTATGCTACCTTTGATATGCAAAAAATTACTAACATTATTTTAACTGTATTGAGAAATGCATATCTAGTTGTGACAGTGAAAATTAATTACATGAGTAAAAGCACAGTATCTTGGTGCAAATGTAATATACAAGTTATAATGCCATTTGATATATGTAATTATATAATTATGTTGATTATTAGGTCTTCTCTTATATACACAGTCCTTGCAGTATAAAGCTCTAACACAAGGCAATCACTTCAACAAATTACAAAGAAGTCTCAGTCAATCAATAGTTGATGCATTAAAAATTTTAATCAAAATTATGCAAGTTTTAATATCCTGCAGAAAGCTTTTGCCTGTAGAGATCTAATAAAATCAAAAAACAATTTTTTATGGGAACATTTAATACTGTTCTAATTAATTGTTGTCGAAATATAGAAGGCTGAAACAAAACCACTGTGCTTGATGTCGCAATCTTTCTGCAGAATATTAGAACGTAATTCATCAGTAAACGGCTGCAAGTCATGATGGGAAGAGAAGACTGTCTCCCGTCTTCTTTTTGTGTCCAACTTGTCTGCCCTTTGTTTGTCATCTGATATAGCTCAGGGAATTATTTTAACAAGTTGATCAATGGTTCAATTGCCGATCACGAACAAAAATGGTCGTTTTGTTTGAAGCTGGAGACAGGAGGAAGAGGCAATATTTGCGATGTCCCCCGTTTTGGTCGCCAAGCAAGTCGCTCTGAATTAATTTGGCTTCACATTAACTTCCTCTGCAGGATCTGCTTTTATTTCGAGGGTGAAATCAATCCCTAATTTTTTTTTGCAGTAGAGATTAAGTTAATTCAGGAAAACCGCATCTCCCTAGAAACTTGACCAAAGTGCTGTGTTTTTGACAGGACAAAAGAATTCCCTTTGTGCCGTGAACTCATCACATAATGTTGACTGTTTTTTATGTGGGTGAATTTTTTTGTCAGCCGGAACCCAACAACAATGAGACAGAGAAACGTGGCGAGATGGCGGGAGGGGTGGAGGTTTCCAGGGTAACGGAGAACAGCCCCGCAGAAAAGAATGGACTCAAGATCCATGACATCATCACTCAGGTAGGGTATTTAATGACATCATTCATAAATGACATCATTACTTAGTTTAGGGAAAGTAATGACATCATCACTTAAGTTGAAATTTAATGACATCATCACTTAGATTAGTAAGATAATGACTTATCACTTAGATTGGGTAAAATGACATCATCTATGAGATGAGGAGGTTGGGGTGAATCTGATATCGCTCAGATTTGTGAGGGGATAATGTCATGAAAAAATAAGGATGTAATTATATGTTCTCTGATGTACAAATAAGTTAAGCAAGTGTAGAATCCCTACTGTTAGTACATCAGTAGTATTGTTACCAGTGAGATTACTTGGTACTTGAGACCTGATAGTCTTTAAGGTTTTACCAGTATCTGTAACAACAGTATGTCTGCCTATGTGCAGATACTGTGCCGTGTATGAATGTATATTGTGTGGTGAATCTCAAGCAACATCTACTCTCAGTGAAGTCATCAGTAATAACTTGTAATAACAGATAATTGATGCTAGGAATGAAGTCATTTCCTCAAGTAAATGAGCAACATAATGTAGAGTTGTGCATTTGTTGATATTTGACTTTGGGAATGTTAGAGTACAGTTGACATATTGCAGTCAAAGATGGCATTGTATAACGACAAACATGTCAATTTCTTGTTTACCAAAACAGTGCCCAAAATACCAAATTACACAGTAACTCGTTTTCCGGGTTAGCATTCGGTATTGTAAAGTATATATACTTGGAAAAGGATTGACTTTAGATTGGAGTGGAATAAACACATCATTAATATTGTTAATATTTACACCCTGTTTAAGTTGTGATCCTGGTTTGGTGAGGGTAACTGATTTCTTTATCTGCACTGACTCTCAGGTGTGAACTTTTGTCAGACTGGGGTAGGTCTCCTCCCCTCATTGCGGTGATTAGGGGGCCCAAGAACCCGCTACAGTGGCAACATTATGAGTTTAAAAGGTCTCGGTATTTGAATTTCCTGAAAAAAAATTAATTGTGTTCAATTTTGCTCTTATGGAAATAAAAAGATACCAGTAATATAAGGGTTGGATTTGTCAATGTAATTACGCTATTTAATGAATCCATGTTCCTGCTAATGTGTTCAGAGTTAGGGGACATTTGTCTGCATCGCTTCATAAATGGTATCAGGTATGTGTCATTTCGTCCCTCTTTAGTCCATTCCTTGATGAAATGGTGTTAAATAGGAGGAAGAGGTGGTTGATTGTTCTGAACAAAGATGAAGAATGTGTATTGTAGTATCAAAATTCTTAATTCGTAAAAGAAAAACTATAAATTTTTTAGAGAAATGTTAAACATGGAAACACTTCAAATTTTCCTTGAAATTTATAATTTTTCTTCATTTTTTTTTACTAAATTTTTTTTTTCAGTCTGAATCAAAATAGATTTTTAAATGCATTAAAGTTATATTAGTAAGATTTTTTTTTTCATTTGGAAAAAAGGTAAAACTGAAAGCAGTTTATAAAAAAGTGTAGCCTTTCCCGTGTAATATGTTATACTCATATAAACTTTTTGATATTTGTTTTAAGAAATGAAATTTGTCATTGACTTACAAATTCAGACATATAGAAAAAAAACAACTTTTAAGATTGTATCAGACTGGGCTATAGTTGTTTGCCACTATTAATTCCTTCTTGTTGGGGTTATTAAGAATCATTCACAAAAGAATCTCATAACATGAACAGGGCCAAGAGACAACCTGTGACAGAAAAAGATTGCATTTTCCTGTTGTGTAAAGAGAAAATAAAACACAATTCTGTCATTATGAACTGCACTCAAAAAAATTTGTGAATGGAATTTAAATTCCATTGAATCTAAGCCTCCATTCATACAAAACATAGAGAATTAAGCTGATCCAGGGCTCTTTCTCAGATCGGGCAGATAAGGGAATTTTCTTAAAGCCGCCGACTTTTATTTAATATTGACTGGAGTCGTAGACTTTTGACATATTTGACGGCTGATGTCTGTGAGAACAATAAACCATACAGGTAAAGTTGGTGGGGGTCTTGTTCAGGAACAGTGGAGGGTGAAATCGTGGGGACAGGTGGAGACGATCGACCCCCAAGGGTCAAGGTTACACACAGACGTACAGACCCAAGGTCCAAGGTCTAAGGCTTCAAAAGTTCCACATTGACATCTAACTAATATACAACTAGAATACACAAACAAACCTAATACATTGTATGCAGAGAGAGAGAGAGAGAGAGAGAGAGAGAGAGAGAGAGAGAGAGAGATTTTATGTTTTAATTTAAAATTAAACAGGATTGGAGAATTGGGAACTTTATCATTGTATGTCATCCTGCCATCTGTGAGTTTTCATCATCAGTGGATAGTAGTAAAGTTTAGTGGACAAGAAAAAGTGGGGGGAGGGGTGGGGATGTCAGCTACATGTATCGGAAGCTTATGCAGCTGTATTAAGATTTTAAACTGTTAGCTTAAAATCAAGCAAAATCAAAATATGAGTCGGTTTAGTAAGAAGTAAATCATATACATTAGATTTTATGTCTTTGAAACAAATCTTTCATGAATCTGTTCTTTTACAAGGAAAGAAAGTTAATCATTGTGATGATTGTGTGATGATAACAAAACGTATGCTGATGATAGATTCTTAGAATGACAGATGGTGGGAATCAAGAGAAAGAGAGATCTGTGTAGCCATTTCTGTTTCTATGGGTCTGTCTGTTGTGTTTCCCAGGAATTTATCCCAATCAGGTGCAGTCATCATAATTAGAATCTAACAAGATCAGATAAGATTGAATTTAATTGCAGACATGACAGAACAAACCATTTCCTTATGCTCATTCCTGTTTCCTTTCATCTCCGTGGAGACCAAATTTACCCAACATGCCCCTCTCCCTCAATGTTCCATAATTGGTCATAAAAATTCATGGAAGGCTCCGTAATTGATGGGGATTAGGGAATGACGCTGTTCCTCCCTCCATCTGTTCCCCGAGGCTGTCTGAAGGGGGCAGGCATTCTCTGCTGTAGGGGTCGCACGAGGTGATGACCCCAATGTCAGGTCATTGCACAGCCTCAATACACAGGCTCTTGACCAGGGGACCAATGAATGAATTATGGGTAAATCTGATTACAGGATGAGGGGTCTGACAGATGTACAAGGAATTATGGGATATCAAAGTAGACCTGTAATCACATTACTGGACATTAAAGGGCTTGATGAATGAGCTTTTAATTGCTCTGTCCTTGATGCCTTGTGTTGTTGTTCAGAAGAACATGACAAGAGGAGGACATTTTATACCCTGCTGCTGAATTACTGTTCTCTCTGGCCTTGTCGTACAAGTGCATGTCTAATTATTTCTGTGACAGTAGTCGATGAATTGACGTTTAGAGCTGAATTTTATGATTTTATTTTATTTATCCTTCAATAGCAAAAAAGATTTGAGTAAACGTGTTTGATATTCCTGAAGTATGAAAGCAAAAGCTTCAACCACAAAAATACAGAGTAATTTGTTACCAGAAGTGGAATCTTTATGTAAGAACTACATTCTCCCCATTTATAACAGCTTAATAATCTGTCATATATTGCTCTCTTATGGAGATTGAAAACCGACATGATAAATACATAGGATGATAAATACACAGGATGAGTTCATGATTGGGTCTCCAGGGATTACCATAGACAGTGGGAGCAGATCCCTGGCTTTATCCTGACTACCGAGTCTTACTGATGTTGACACAGACCCTCCGCTGACATCCGACATCACTGTCGAGTTTCTCGGTTGCTGCCTGAGTGAGGGGACCTTTGGTTGGGGTGATGCGGTGTTGTACATCGACTGATGACTTTATAACAGAGAGGGATCATTTACACAGGGCTATGTCACAAGTTGACAGTCTAATCCCAAGGTCTGGAGATTAGGATAATCTATAGGACGCTGACCTTAGCTCATCTATCAAAACAAAATGAAAGGTGGTGGTGGTGGTGGTGGTGGTGGGGGGTGTCTTCTGAAGGTATGCTGGTACAGTGTATCCACTATTGACTGTAAAGGATTCAGTACTTCTAAAACAAAATCCCCCTCTCTCCTCCACTCTCAGTTTCTTTCAGTAGCTTCATCCTATTCATGTATTCAATAAGAGTTTGTCTTTTTAAAGATTGACAATAATAATGGTTTATTGAAGCAGTTGGAAAAAGTGTTTACATATGACTTTTTTAAGACATTAAATTTTTCAGGAGTAAGATTTGCTATATATAAAATCAATTTTTGGTATTATTTCATTGCAGTTTTTTTTATTGCAAGATTATTAACAAACTGCATCTGTTTCAGTTTTAACTGTTTTAATGGATTTAAATTTAATTGCAAGATTCTAGGGACAAAGTGGTTCTAAATCAGATTTTTATTGTTCTGGTGAGCGTTTAGTGATTAATATTGCTGACGCCACATTGTCTTTTTATTCAGAGAAATCTCTTGTTTTTCACACATCTACTTTTTCAATGTGACAGTTATTTTTCAAGCTTTAATTGAAGACTTTATATTTTTTCATTATTGTGTGTCAAAGCAGTGCATTTCCTGGTATTTTCTGTGCACTAAATTTTAGCATATCTTTGATAAAGATGTTACGGCATAAGTCAGGTTTAGCGGTCGTTGACAGGACAGGATCACATGTATTTAATATCCAGTGGTGTTGGATAAGATGTCCGTCTGACATCGGTCGGCGACAGAGCTAATTCAGACAATGATACAGGGCACTTTGATATGACAGAACAACCATCAGACATTACACTTTCTTTGATTTAAACACAAGGAAATAATTTCAAATTAAAAAGAAAATTGTTTTCAATGTTTCCAGTGTATTGGTATATATCAAGGAAATGTATGCATTTACCTACAGAATTATCCCTGACTATAATGAACAATGAATTTCTAGATATTATGAAGAATTCAATATCTGTACAGTACATTTATATACATCGTATTATATATATTCCATATTGTTGTTTGAATCTGAAAAAAAGGACTAGGTATAAACAGAACTCTGCATGACAGTAGATTGACTTAATGTAAGGTATTGAACTTGTAACATGGAGGAGGTTTGTTTTATCGGTATATTGTTTGAGGTGAGACTGTTTTATCAACCCTATCAGCATCAGCAATATTGTTTTAAAGGGAAGTCACTCTTATAATCTTCTGAAACAGAAATATTTTCTATTGAAGTACTGGTGAACATATTTAAATAAACAAGAGAGAAATAGTTCTCTTCAAATAAATCCAGATCTGTAAACATAGAAGGCTATTAGTGAGGGGGTCTATCCAAGGCCTATTCTCATTAAATGGTGTTGATTTTACAATAAATGCTGTTTAACTCTGTATTATATCCTTATCAAATATTCATGATTCTATTGGTGGAGCTAGCAGATAGGTAGAGCACTTGTTGAGTCCCCGCCATTGTTTGGAACAATACTTTGACCACTTCAGTCCTTGGATTGTAGATGGGCCATCTTAGCATGGGGTGGACTAATTTGTTTTATATATATACAAACCTACGTGGAGAGCCCTCCAGATTTAGCGATGCCTTTGAAGTCTGTGGGATCAGAGTTTGGAGGGTGTGTGATGTAATATATAAGTGTTGTTGATGAATTGTAATGGTGGGACAGAGGGACGGGCTATAAACAGAAGACAACAATGGACCTTATTAATCGCAAGAAACCTTGAAGTTTCAAGGGCACTCTTTACTCATACACATAAAAGTAGCCGTAAAACTTCACCAAATCAGTATCAAGCAATTTTAAAATTCAGAAAAAACTTAACTGTCCTCAGAATAATTTTTTTTCTGGAGAGGCAGGTTATTGTAAAAGATAAGATAATATGATAGGGGTGATAAACTTATTCATAAACTGTAAAGTGGGGTAACTCCTGCAGTCCTCAGCATCATTGACATCACTGGATCAGTCTGTATCTGAAGCTGACAGAGTAAAGGGCACTAACTCCTACAGTCTTCAGCACTGGTTGTGTCATCAGTGTTAATGCATGCATGATTATAGCAGCTTCGTGTTACCGGGAGAGACCGGGGATGCAGCCCGATAATCTAAGCGTGGACAGCAGGTGCTTGTTGACACAAGACGTGTTAATCTCGTTACTGTGTACACGTTTATAATTAATGAAATGCACCTTATTACAATATGATGGATCGTCTCCAGGTAATATTACCTGTTTCTAATTAAGTTTGTTGACAGTGCATTGATACTGTCAGAATCTCCGAAACAGAACTTCAAACAGTCTGTGATTGAAATAAATCTGTTAAACATCAGAGGACGATGGTAAAATAGCGAGATGTCTGCTTAATTATAATTGATTTGCAGACAAAATGAAGCAAGAGTTTGTCTATTGTAAACATTTCACTAGGAATCTGTTTGTTAGAATTTTTCCTTTGTTACCGAACTGTTCCAGTAGAAAGTTTCATTTAAAAGTTTCTGACATTTCAAATTTCCTATTCATCATCTAAACAAACTGTGAGGGTAACCTGAGAACTTGTTAATTGACTTTGGGTGTAAGGAGAGTCCAGCCTGAATTTACTCTGACCTCTCACACTGTATCGCCACAATCACACAGTGTGTTTATTTACAGAAGGAATTTGACAGCCAAGTGTGGCCTTCATTAAAATGTTACATTTTGCTGAGAATGTTTATTCCTCTTCTGAAAATTCCTAGGTTTTGATGGGGTTGTAAGAATATCTTAAATGCTCTATAGAAGTGAAAGGTTAGAAATTAAGATAGATTGGTTATGTAACATGTCTGATATGGAATGAAATGATTTACAAGATAATTAAATGTTTGCTGTGGAGAAAATTAGCAAATGATTGAATGTGCACACAAATTAAGTCAATGAATTCTTCCTAGCTGGTGCTTGGTTGAATCTATATTGTAAAATCTGACACCCCCAGAATTTTAATAGAGAATTGAGAACTTCATAAACATCATATCTACACCAGGTGCTATAATAGGCTGGGGTAAAAACAAATGAACTTAGGATTCCTATAGAGAGAGCCTTGGGGAGATTTGAAAAGAATCAATACCAACACCTGTATTGGAGGTGCTGGCCCACGTGTAATTACCGTAAGGTGCTGGCCCACGTGTAATTACCGTAAGGATCCTATCGGGGAATTCTTGGCAGCTTACTGGAATCTCATATATGATTTAGCTGTCAATTCATCTATAGTAGTTTAGGTTTTAAATTCCATCATAAAAATTTTACAAATTTTTAGAGTTCTCAAAACATGTTACATTGTAATGATGGTGTGGAGCCAGGGTTGAAGTTCAGTGGTAGAGGCTTTAGATAGGAAGGTTATGGGTTTGACTCCAGTTAACGCTGTCTCCTCCCATGTAATACTGAAATTGACCAATAAAAAAACAAAAAAAAACCAGGACCTTTAAAGTCAGGGTAACATATAACTGTAAATGAGGAGGGGGGGGGGGGGGGTGGGGGGGTGGGTGGGGGGGGGTAGTTGGGGATGAAGATGACTTGGGTAGCCAAGGGTTTTACAGCACCATGTGCAGAAACTGAACCTGTGATGTACATGTAAATGAACTGAACACTGTTTATGATGACTCCATTGTTGAACAGAATATCCCAGCATCATTAGGTCTGATTTTGTTACATGATACTCTGCCTCCAGTCTGTCATAGACATTGTACAATATGGCAGTGTCCGTAGTTGGGTGGTTTCCATAGCAACAGCAGATCTTGACTTATTGACCCTGGTGTTTTTCTGTGATTTTTCCTCATTGAGGAGGGATAATTAATCTGCCTGCTCAGACACTGGAGAATTCCTTATCATGCTCAGGTTCCACTTGTATTGGTCAGACATCAAAGACCCCCGAAGGCGGTGAGGCTTGGAGGTGTCAATGTAATGCCAGGGACTGTGTTGCAGCTCCTACTGAGGACTGGAGGGGAGGGGGGAGGGGAGGGGGGCGCTTGGTCACTGACCAAAAGTACTGATATACTATATAAGGATACATGTGTTATATATTCAGACTATGTCTAGTGTCTATTACTGTGAAACTAATATAATAGAAGACAATCTTTTTCCTGCATGCTGACAATTGTTAGAGAGCGACCATAAGAAAGAAATGTCTAACTGCTAACTTATTTATTTTATGAGGGCTTAAATGTCTGGTTACTATACGACAAATTGAATTTTACAATTATGGAGTGGGTGCTACATTTTATTTTGGATTTTGTAAATGCTTGTAGATTTTCTAAGAATATTTCTGGCTATACATCTGGTACCCTGGTACTCTACCGATATGTACTCTACCGATATGGTAATCAAAGAAAATTACTCTCATGAATCACAATATAACCTATTTGATAGGGGCAACTTATTTTTACATTTTTGTGAAACTGAATCTTTGCCATACACAAACTTTATGATGAATGAATGAGCTGCAGTTCATTGAGACAAATGAAAAGTGTGATTACAATTAAGTGGAGTTCCTTGTTCCGCACCCCCCTCCTAGTTGCTGGGAATTTTCTAGGGGGAGATAAGGGGAGGGAATTATGATAGGGGGGATACCTATCAATGAACGCTGATTGAGAACCTCCCAGGGTCGTAAAGATTAGGGTAATGTAGCCAGATCCCAGAAATTTCTGTAACTGGAATACGACCTCTGACAGATCGCCATTTTGTGACTTATCTAACCCAGCTTCAGGAAGCCCTGTAAGTTTTCTGTGTGTCATTTCTTTGTTTAATGTTAAATTGACTTCCGAGACAAGATAACTTATAAAAAATCTTAATCATAATTGATTTTTGTTTTGCGCATTTTATATCTGTCTGATTCTTGCTGCTTTTCCCCCGCTGGGTTTCTGGGTTTACATTTAACAGGGTGTGGGTCATTTTCAGTGTAGAAGAATGTGGTTTATAGCTGAATGATAGTCATTCTTTGTCTGGTATCTGGTGTTAGATACTTTGTGTTTTTGGTGTAGTTACCGGATTGTGATGAACATCACTCTTTTTTATCTTGCAGAAAGTTATTTAGGTACCTAACATTTGGGTCTATAGAGTATAGAGACCAAAATAAATTCATTACATCAATTGTTTTCAGGGAAAGTTTTTATTAAAATCTATTTCATTTACTTATCTTCACTTAACTTACTTTTTCAACTTTACTTTTTTTTTTTTAATATAAAAAGTGTAGATAATTAAAAATCAAGTCAACCATAGATTGTATTGTTTTGATACTGACTGATCTAAATTTGTAGTAGTTCCAGAGAATGTAGAGTTACCTCCCCTTCTGTGACTCTCTTGACCATCTCATCTTTTCTGTGTGAGATTCTGTACATCTCTGGACAGCTGAGATATCTCGCGTGTCACATCTACAGATGGACTGTATTAACCTTTACCCTTGAGATTAAAATCACTGATAAAGCTGATTCACATCTCGTTAGAAACCTCCGATAATTTCGATGCTCGTATCAGACTCTGTAGAAGTGGAATAGAGTCAGAGGTGTAGTTGGATACAGGATGCTTATACATGTAGAGGTGCAGGGATGTGTGACATAGTGCTACATGTAAGTATAGATAAGTACTACCAGCTGGTTCAGTAGTGGGTTCCCGGGGTCAGGTGTTAAGATGTTGACAGAAAACATCATTATGACTTATCAGCTCCGGCCTCATCTTCTGTGATGGCCATTAAGAAGAGTAGCCATTGTTTACTTAGAAACAGAAAATTGTCTCAGGCTAATAGAAACAAATGATGGAGTCCCCCGCTCTGACATAACACATTCCTCATCCCTGTCCTTCTCTGGGGCTGGAGAGGCTACTCTAGGGGTGGAGAGAGCGTGGCGGGGCAGATAAAGGTGTTTACTTTTACGGACTGTTACTAATATGCTGTTTCTGTGGTAAGTTACTCAGTCCAAGGGATTTCTACTTCTTTACTTTGTACCATCACAGCTTGACATTTTAACTGTCAGATGTTTAATTTTCCATTAGCTATTTACATGTTCAGCTTTTGTTTAACTTTTTGTACAGTATTAATTCTCTAGTTCAAGAAATCTATGATCTTAATTGAAAAGTTTGTCAAGGGCCAGAATGTTTCACTAATTAGGGAAAATTGTGCAGCATTTATGTCAGTGAGTTAACTTTCATCTCCGCTGAAAAGTTCAAAGTGACTGTGGATTCTAACAACCCTATGTTTTGTCTATTTAAAAGCAGATTTCATCTTTAATATTCTGTATCATCAGCCATTCTGATCTGTAGAATCGTCACTCATTTTTATCATCTATTGTCTTCAGTCGAAAGACTTCAAAGGAATTTCCTGAAAATCTGCAGCCATAAAGAAAATTAGGTCTGCCGTATTAATGCTCCAATTGATTGCCATTTTCGTGTTGAAGGGAACAGTGCCATCCCGAAGGCCTGTTATTCTGCCCTGAAAGGAAATCTTTGAAATGTTTGAGTTAGATTGAACACCTACAACTATTGAACAGCCTGTGGTTCAGGTCACTGACAACAAAATTCAGTCCTTAGAACTTCGCCATTCTATAAAGCATTAAATAGCGGGGTAAAGGGTTAAAATGAATTTAATAGATTAACTAACCCCATTTGTTAATTATAAATATGTTGTACAATATTTTCACTGAAAATGAGACTATGATACATTATATAAAGTTTGATAAGGCTTATGTTGTACAGCATATTTATAATTTACTAATTATTAAACTCATTAAAACACTTTACACTGCTATTTAATGCTTTATAGAATGGCAAAGTTCTAAGGTAAGTAATCATAAATGTGTGGAAAATGTTTTTGTCCTGTTATTTTTTTCTCTTTTTTACTACATTTGAACATTTGATTATGTGAGCAACTCAACAATGAAACCCAATAAATAGGTGTTTAACATACAATGATGAACTCACCATAAGCTTTATCTGTAGGCACTGCTGTTAATGTGATTTTTGGTAGAAATTTATTTACATTGGAGGGGGAATCAGGAAATGAGCTAAAATTTCCATTTAATTGGTGCTAACTTTTCTATCAGGACATCAAAAGCTACAGAGCAGTCATAGAGCCAGTTTGGTTCAGGGCCCGACTGTAGCATGCTGTAATATGTCTTTTTTATCAGATATATATTGGGGATTGCAAGTTATGCTTACATAAAGATATAATTCATAAACAAAATGAAAGGAGGAGCCAGACCAAATTCATCATCTTGTGTAATATGCCCCATCATCGGCCTCTAATTTGATGGAATTTGTGTATTCACACAGAGTCGTTTATTACGGGGAATTATGTGTGAAAATTCAATTTCAGACTCATTTTTTCATTTGCATGCTTCATCTAGACAAATAAATGGAAGGTTTATGAAGACTCTGACAAAATAATTTTCATTAAGTCGAGAGAAAGAGTTAGCCTGCCTCACAGAATGGGGTTATAATCTGGGATCAATGAAGATTAGGACAGCCTCGGTATCAATGGTGATTACTGGGACAGCATCAGTTTCCCTGCATTAATGATACATTCTGATGACACATCACAGGGACACGAGAGGGGGAAAGGTTACTGTTAGTAGATACCTGATTGAAAACCAGCAATTAGATCCACAGCCCTATTTATACCGGATACTAGGTACACTCGCATGGAACAGCCATGATGTCATCAACTTCTGATTGTGTTTCAAATGTACTACCCTACCCTGCCTTAAAGCTTTATTTCTCTCTCCCTCCTTTCCTCTATTATAGCTTGTTGTCCAGTTTGGCAGAAAACTCTCTCTCCCTCTGTCTGTTTCTCTCTCTGTCTGTTTCTCTCTCTGTCAGTCTGTCTGTCTGTCTCTCTCTCTCTCTCTCTCTCTCTCTCTCTCTCTCTCTCTCTCTGACCAGTGAACTACTGTAAATGTCGCTCTGTCTGACTAACACTTAATAATCCAATTATTTAACAGCTTTCCCATTTCATTCTGGTAGTCCCCAAGGAAAAGAAATGGTGTTTTTTAATATTTTTATTTTGTAAAAAATTGAAATAATGACACATATCTTTTGGGCCGTTCTGGTGTCTAGAAATGTCACTGTAACTGCGAACCTCTTGTGGTTACTGTGGAAGCCTACCGCCTGATATTTCAGATTTTTATGGCTGTTGGATCCCAATTAAATGGTGGTTGATGAAATAATTGAGTGATGGAACATGCTCAATTATTGTATCTGAGGGCTCCAGTAAAAAATATCCTCTTTGTCTGGACACACATTGAAAGGTCTAACATTTCTCAATAAATGTTATATAGCTCACTATGAGGTAATGACCCGTTTTTAATGTCATTTGAAGTGTTTGACAGCATCATACATTATTCATTGTCTGTGGATTCTACCCTCTATCCCATATTGTCATCCTGTCTGTCATCAAACCCTGTCAGCTGATATAGTGTAAATACACATAGGTATAAGGTAACATCACAGCCCGAGTACAATCTATCCTTGCATTTCTCCATGCAGTATGTTCTACCACTAAAACTGCAAAGGTAAGGGATGTTCCTAAACAGCTGAAGAGATTTTAACAGAAAAGGGAGAAAATCTGTTTTGTCACAATGACTTTGAAAAACAGGAAAAGATTATAAGAAAATCTGATGAATGCAAATAAAGGAAGCGGCAAATGAAAGGAGTCGTTGGTTCATTGATAGCGTGAGAAGTCCTGGGGCTGTATGTGTTGGAGATTTCAGTAACACCCAGCAGACGGATTATGTCCCTTCTCTCTGTGATGCTGGGCCCTCTGTTTACATTTCCCACAAGCCCCTGTTGATTACCTGAGACGGTAATTTGTTTGATTGGCTGGACCATTAGGGTATCAGATGGATCATGTAACAGATCATCCTATTGGTTTATAGATCATGTAACAGATCATCCTATTGGTTAAACCGATTTGAGTCTCTGATCAGAGATATCTGTTTGGACTAAAGATTGTGAACGCTTGTCTGATTTAATCAGCTTGTGGTAAAACATAATGTCCATTCTGTAACACTTTTGTGTTGACCTCTGTTTATGTCTTGTCTCCATTGAGAGATTCCCACCCAGGATAACATAGCATCAACTGTAAATATTTCTTTGATCTGGCTCCCAAGTTTGTAAACAAGTTGGCAATATTAACGGTGTGCATGAGTGATGGACGTTTGGCTTGAGTGATGTCCCTTGGATTCCCTCCACCGGTCAGAGATGGGACCACACACAGGGGGAGGTCTTATCTAGGATTCTGATTGGTCAGTAATCACCCCTCCTGATTGACCACCAAGGCGTTCAGTCTGTAAAGTTTGTGTATGACCTCAGCACTGCGTTAATGGATGTGTAAATTAATGTTGTATCAGGCCCTTAAAAAGATAAAATAATGAGAGAATGGGGGATATGCTGAGGTGTTTCAGTGAATAGAGATGCCCCAGGGAATTCCTCCAATACTTGTAATGTTTACAGGATGAAAGACAATGAATTTGGTTTGTCTTGAAATTGATAAACTGTATCCAAAATAAAACTGGCAACTGAAACATTTATTTCCCTAGGGCACATTTAAATAAAAGCTTTCCTTTGAAAGACAAATAGTTTCCCTCTGTTATGAAGACAAATTTTGACTTCTTCCTGAGTACAGAGGTTCCGTCTTTGCCGGTGTTGAGAGAGAGATCAATATTCTACATTTGTTAATCCCCTCCCAGAGTTCACATTGACAACTTAGCTACAGGACTTTAATGGTTTCATTAATACATCTTTTTTCTGTACAAAATAATCAGTGGTAGCAATAAAAACTTGTAATCATCAGAGAACCTTCATTAGCCTCTGCAGTTCATTGATGAAGGGCTGGGGCTGTAACTCAGTGTTAAACAGGTCTTGTGTGAAGGAGGACCCATAAAGAGACTCAATTACTTCAGAATCAATAAACAACCGATCTATCTGATGTGATATGTTGGGTGTCCATTGGAGCAAAGACAGAACACCATCTAAAGGTGTTTAGGGTTATCTGCCATCAGGAAATAAAAAACCTGAATGCTTCAATTTCTGGCATTGATAATCAGCTGATCTGTGAGCTGTGTCCCGATGGAGGCAGGAGAATCCAATAATGACATACCTGTACACGCGCTGCCACCCCGCGGACAGGTGAATCACCGCCAATGTTTTATGTATCTGTGATTTCTCTATCTCCTTCTTCATCGCCATCCCATTTACATAACGGACCGCTGGAACTGACACAAGACTTAGATTCCCGGGTGCCCTGTCGATTTTAGATGAAGCTGTGATGTTGCTATAGGAGTCGGAGCAACCTACATCTCTCTCCCGGCGGCCCGATCAAAAGATTACTCTCTCGGTGCTCCGATTGGATTGGTCCTTTGGAATCTGTTGCATGATGTGAGGTAGCAGGTCTAGTCGGGCAGTGAGAGAGATTAAGTCGGTACATGGAAGACAATTGATTTTGGATGCCTTGTTTGTATATAAAACAGTCCTCACCATTCAAGACACCACAGTCTAAGTCAGGCCTCATGTCCACAAATATTAAGTGGTGCTTGATGCTTACTTGATTTTCACTTAAATAATACTTGAATAGACTTGAGCAGTCCTGAATTAAAACATTTTTGTCTAGGATATCAGAGGTGTGTTGTAGGAATGGAATCAAAGGTAGGACCATTTTTATTCTTTAGAAATAGAAAAGCACTTTTTATAGTGACTTTTAAGTTAAAAAAAATCCTTTATGCATAACAATTAAGTCCTAGGAAATTATTTTTGTATTATTTTATTAAAAGATTTTAGGATTTTAGAATAAATGTACAACTTTGTCAAGTGATAATTAAAAGTCAAAAATAAGAAAAGATAGTCAAACCGCAAAGAAATGAGTTAAAACAAGCAATACTTGATTTAAATGAAAATTGATTTGACCATTAAAGTTTCAAACTTTCATTTGAAGAGGGCCTATTCATTTTTACTTTGAATTATACATGCTATATATTTGTACTTTTCACCATTGTATTTTAACAATTTTTTGATAATCATTTTTTTTAAGGAGTTTGTCTAATGATTGATTATTGGAGGAATCACTTTTTGATGGGTTTTTTTTCTGGCACAGTATGTATTTGTATTGGTAGTCTTAGAGTTAATGAGGTTTGATGATATTATAAGAGAGAGAGAGAGAGAGAGAGAGAGAGAGAGAGAGTTGATTGTAACTCACTGGTCACTTACTTCTGATCCTCTGAGCTGGGATGTTGTTCTGGTGTACTTTGAGGATTATATAAGTCTGTAATGATAAACTGACCTAAAAAATCAATGTGTTTTCTGTGAAATAAAATGCAAATATTTTCCGATTTAATTAATGGCTCTGCTCTGCAGGCACCTTAAAGTTATCTGTTTGTCCGTCAATCCATCGGACATCACTTGTCCAGAGCTTACCTTTTCTCCTCTTGGCCCAATCTGACTCATATATACAAAGGGGTTTGAAAAAACAATCTGCAGTAACCTTGGACCTAGTTTCTAGGTCAAGTTTCTAAGTTATGGTCATAGCAGTATAAAGTGATTATTTTATTTAATAATGATCATATATTCTCTAACTTTTACCCCAATTTGGCTCATACTTTACCCAAAGAGTTCCTTTCGTCATTTAGTGTGCAATGATTTTGAACTAAGATTCTAAGTCAAAGGTCAACTTCAAATCATGCTTTGTTTTAAAAAAGAACAACAAATGTAATCTCTATTCCTACCTATATGTAATGCTCCTACTTAACAGAAAGACTAAGGTTGGGTAAAGAGTGGACAGTGACCTTAAGCTAATGTAAAGGTCATAGACAATCTCCTTGAAATCCAGTTTTGAACTGTAATTTCTCTCTCTTTGTCACATTTTTGCTCAAATTTAATCAAATAGAATATAATATAGAACTGTGCTCAGGGAAGTTATAGAACTGTGCTTAGGGAGCCTTAGGCTTTGGTGCTGTGCTGTGCTCAGGAAAAGCATTATACTTCTTATGCTGAATACTACGCTGCACTGTGATGTGCTAATAGGGGCTTATAATGCTGTGATATTGAGCTGGTGTTTATTTTGAGTGGAATGGGTATTGTTGTGAGTATATGCTAGATTAGATTTAAAACAGGAGTGTCCTAGCTGACTTTTTTTTTTGGGGGGGGGGGGAGAGTATGAAGTGATATGAGTACTGGTATGTACCGGTATTGGGGAAAGCACTGTGATACCAGTGCCTCAAGGTAGCTTTCGGTCGTAAAGTAGTATTCTTTGTAGATCTTGATGAAAAAGCTGTGTCGTGTGACAAAACATGTATATATGAAACGGAGATCCTCACAGAGAAATCAATTTTTAATCAAGACATTAAGAATGTGAAAAGGGATAATTGTACAGAAAACACAGATTGATAAAGAGCCATCATGGAAGCTAGTTGTCTTCACAGCAATTTACAGTTCAAGTTAATTGTCAGGCGATATTGATTCAACATAAAACTGCAGATTTACTTTTGCTTAAATAACAATAAATAAGACTTATTACAGAATAGGTGGGACTAAGGCTTTCCTCAGTCAATAGAAAACGCAAAAAAAATGCTTAAATGATGAGACAGGATTATCGGGACCTAACGAATGGAGATTAAGTCGGAGGCAGGAATTTGACCCCTCAGGAAAAGAAATTACATTTATTAGACAACAAAACTGTTTTGTATATTTTAATCCACTTTACATTCAGATTTCTTGGAATTTTTGTGTTATATGCAATGAATGGGATTTGGTTAACTGTATATGCATGCAAATACATATGATATCAGAAATTTGACATACAAAAATGAAATCATTTTATTGGTTTTGATGTTCTTCATCTCTATATAAAAGTTCAAAAAACAGACTGAGCGTATTTCAGAAAAAGTGGTTTTTGTACAGTAAATGGTAATATTTACAAGATATTTCTGTACTACATCTGCATTCTTGGATTTATCGAGAATGAAAAATTGATTTAGACAATAGCATTATGTTTTACAGTGTTTTTCATCATTTGTAATTTTACTCTGGTGCAAACCGCTTGAATATTGATTTGAAGGTTTAATCAAATCTATTCAAAATGATCAAACAGTAAAACCCAAGTTTTGGATAATTTTACCCAAAATATTGGTATATTTTGACTCTCATTCATATTTTGTGAATAATTACCTGATTAGAAAAGTTTTTCTTCAGGGTTAATGAGTATACAATAAATAGTACAGTAAAGCAGAACTTTATCAAATTGTATTTTTCAAGTGGTTAAAAAAAGTATTTTCCTCTACCAGGTGCATGTACGAATGAAATCCTTCATGGTCACTTGTTATATGACAGTGACATCTAAATGTTGGCCATTATTATATGACAGTGACATCTAAATGTTGGTCAGTTATTATATGACAGTGACTTCTATATGTTGGTCAGCTATTAAATGACAGTGGCATCTATATGTTGGTCAGTTATTATATGACAGTGACTTCTAAATGTTGGTCAGTTATTATATGACAGTGACTTCAATATGTTGGTCAGTTATTATATGACAGTTACTTCAATATGTTGGTCAGTTATTTTATGACAGTGACCTCTTAATGTTGATCAGTTATTATATGATGATGACTTCTATATGTTGGTCAGTTATTATATGACAGTGACTTCTGACTGTTGGTCAGTTATCATATGACAGTGACTTCTATATGCTGGTCAGTTATCATATGACAGTGACATCTAAATGTTGGTCAGTTATTATATGACAGTTACTTCTAAAAGTTGGTCAGTTATTATATGACAGTTACTTCTGACTGTTGGTCAGTTATCATATAACAGTGACTTCTATATGCTGGTCAGTTATCATATGACAGTGACATCTAAATGTTGGTCAGTTATCATATGACAGTGACATCTAAAAGTTGGTCAGTTATCATATGACAGTGACTACTAAATGTTGGTCAGTTATTATATGACAGTGACATCTAAATATTGGTCAGTTATTATATGACAGTGACATCTAAATGTTGGTCAGTTATTATATGACAGTTACCTCTAAATGTTGGTCAGTTATTATATGACAGTGACATCTGACTGTTGGTCAGTTATTGTATGACAGTGACTTCTATATGGTGGTCAGTTATTATATGACAGTAACTTCAATATGTTGGTCAGTTATTACATGACAGTGACTTCTATATATGTTGGTCAGTTATTATTTGACAGTGACTTCTTAATGTTCTATAGCTCTCTTTACTTGGTGATGCTGTTATGGCTTCAGGATCTTGAAGGTAAAAATAAACTTTGAAGAGAAAGCTGCTCATTTATCATAGGCTTGAGATTTAGAAAGGATGACAGGAAAAAAATCATAGGCTGCAAAAGGAAACACTTATTGAATCGTTGGCCTCATATTGGAGAGTGGGGTGCCCCTAAGCCATGCTTGACTTTTGCTGCGGCGTGCTGCTTTGATCAGAGTTGACAGACAATTGTGCATGCAGGTACTTAGAGCAAAGCATCTTTGTCATCATCAAGCTGTGATGATGCAGACTTAATATCTAAGGCAAAGCTGTTTTGAATATTAATATTCAAACAGTTTGAGTTTGTGAGCAGTGTTGTGTGATGGGGGGGGGGGGGGGGGGGACTTGCGCCTTAATAAACCAAACTAATTTTAACTCGAGAGTGCTTATAATGAAGTACAACAATTTCCCATAAGTCTCTCAATGAATCAGCCTTTATATGTATTTGCCTTATTACCTTATTAGTGCTAAACCAAGTAATTGTTGCAGTAATGATAGAGTTGTCTCAGTGATGATAGTATAGACCTTTCTACAACATGTTTCCAAGGACAACTGTTGGACCACGAGGGAGTCTGCATCAGATTAATGTGTCACTCAGGTCTATCCTCTTTTTGTGGTCACCTGAGAACCCCAGAGAGTTTTGATAGATAGAAAATGAGACATGTAGACGATTAGACATGTATATTTTATAAACGATTAATTGAATCAACAGGGAACCCAACCCTGTCTAGGATATACTGCTCAGCATGTATGATCAGATTCCGCACAATATGACTTCCGATCAGAGTCTGTGGGATACAACATCCAGAAAACTTGTAGCTCATTTCCAATGTTTCAGTATGGTCTCAGGAAGCGATCATGACAACCTGGCCTTTGTAGTTATGACTTGTTTACGGCCGGACATTAAACCGCTCCAATATCTCTTCCCTCAGGACTACTGTCTGCTGGCAGCCATTTTGTTATGAACTTTATTTTTTTCCATATTGGCAGATATTATATCATCTCCCTATAGACTCATCAGTGTATATTCTGAAAACCGCTGCTCAGATCGGGTTGATACCGGGGAACTTGTTTATTGGACGTATGATTTTACGGCCTGCCTTGTCGCTAGCATCAGGCAGATTGGAGAGAGACACCGTAGGAATTTGTTCATTAAAAATTATTATCATGATGACTGCAGGGGATGTATTTTTTAATCCAATAAAAACATCACCAAAGCAGCGCTCCTCGGTACTAGGAGAACTATCCCATGGTCCTCTAGGATTCCAATTTAGCCTGGACGGACTCCAAGCCCCGGAATTTTCCTATGAAAATAATGTTCGTGAAGTTCACAAAATTAAGTATATCTACCGATAGCTAAAGGGGCGTAGATTCATTTGGTTGATGAAAACGAAAGACTCATGGCACATTGCATCACAGACGATTCCATGCTCCGATTTATTTATGTCTTTCTTTATTATCGTCCTGGCAAATTGCTTGAAATCCTTTCAGCCGTAGATCCCGGGATTTTCCTTATTTCCTTTTTAATAAAAGATAACATTATTGGACCATTTGTGTATAGCTTTACAGAGCTTTAATGACTTGGTTATTCAGGAGTTAGTGATATTGGGCAAATTGTTTGTGATTTCCATCTCTTTGCCAGACCATTTGATGACCAAATGACCAGATAATGGAAAGAAAACAGTAATACTGCGTGCACTAGTCTTCTATCGCACAAACCAATATGGGGGACTGTCTGGTCACAGAACAGAATGGGCATACCTAATGTGTTCACCCATTTATGGAGACAGAATATGATCTATTTGGAAAAGATCTTTATGTAGATTTGTTTTTTGGTTTTGTCGCTAGAGGCCAACTTCCGTGATCACTTGAGAAAAGTATAGAATGCTTTTAAAATCTGTTCCTCTTTGGTCGTATAATGTGGGAATGACAACAAAAAAGACTTTCCTAATTGCGAGTGAAGATTAATCTGTTTTAGTTATTAGGATTTTAAGTCGATTTTCCAGACCTGTGGCCATAGGGGACTCATCTGAAAATTGTAATAGTCCACTGGACTGTTTATTGCTGCATGTAATGTCAAAGAAATTCATTGCATTGTTAAGTTTTCTTGTAACAAGGAGCTCATGGTGGGATAAAATAAACGCCAATAAAACAAACCACATTCCCCCTTTACTTATTTCTCTCCGATTCAGCTCAGCACTAAAGCTTCAAATCTCAAGCTAATTGACATCATAAATTTTACCACAAGAACCTGGTGGAAAGAAAAAAGCTCATTTCTGCCTGAAGAAATTCCCAATAAGTCAAGAAAATGCTGGATTTCCATCAGTAGAAGCCAGCTAAGTTAAAGAGGATAGAGCTTGGTGAGGAATTGAAGCTTGAGTAACATACGTTTACAGTTTGTCCCTCTGACTTGGTTAGGGTAATGGAAGAGTTTGTTCAATTGAAAAACAAATTATGGTCTGTATTTTACTTGCTGTTGGTGGACCCTTGGCACTAGGCAGAGGGGCAATAAGGCAGGATGATTGCTGGTTAAAATGGGGCCCCCCCCCCCCAGTCTTGTTCAGTGTAATTGCGACACCAATAAGTTTTATACTGATGTGTTCTGTCAAAGACCAGAAGTAATTTATCAGGAGACACTAATAAGAATAGGATTGCAATATATAGGAGCAATTTGGTCAAAATGATTTTAAGCTTTACATGTTCAAATGTTTCAAAATTTGATAGCTTTTGTGAAATATTGCAGTGTCACAAATGGAGACTTGAAAGAAATTAAGAACAGGTTTGTCTGAACTAGAGTAACGAACTTCAGTTAATAAGAATATGTGTATAATAATTCAAAAAGTGAAAATTAAATGAAATTCTGACTTGCTGATTTTATAATGTGCATGAAAATCAAGAAAACTTTATTTTATTATCATAATTGAAACATTCAAATTGGAAACAGGTTAATACTGAGTAAATCCAGAGACCAAGCAGATCTATTGGGGCAAAATGTGAAATTTGTTCTGTGTAAAAAAATCTAATGAAGGAAAATCACCATTGTGTTGCGTTTGTGGAATAGGTCTACTGGGGAAATTTGATATAAAAAACCAGAACATGACAATAAAAATACATGAAGTAATTGTTTGCCCGGAGAATGATGGAAGTACAGGCTCAAACTCAGATTTCTGAATTACTTGGTTCCTAGAATTTCAGAGGATGACAATTAATGAACATGGAAATTTAGTTTCTACTTGAATTTGGCATCATTGAGAATCACAAAGTAGGCAATGCCATGAATAGTATCAACTAGTGACATCTTTGTTTTTGTGTTGTGGCTACAAAGTATTTCATTATTTTGTTGGCTGCAGAATCTTATAATCTGAAAATAAAGTATTTCCACTGAAGGCGAGTTAATCATCATAAAATAGTACAAATTTTGTATTGATTGTCAGAAAAGCTTTATCACTTTGTGAGATCTGACAATACAATGTCCTCCCTGTCTGATATTACAAACATTTCTGTACCTCCAACATTCAGCTCAGTGTGAGGGAAAGGAAAAATCAGAGCAGGATTAATATCGGAGAACAGAAAACAATAAACGCTCTGATGGACAGGGAGATAGGGGTCTATCGGGGACAGGTGAGTCAGGGGGAGTCTTTGATGGGGGGGTTATCTGAGATCAGCAGCAGGGGTATAGACACCTCGCACAATTAATGGATCAATTGTAGAGTGGGGGGGGGGGGCACATACACCTCGCACAATTAATGGATCAATTGTAGAGTGGGGGAGGGGGGGGGGGGGACATACACCTCACACAATTAATGGATCAATTGTAGAGTGTGTGTGTGTGTGGGTGGGGGGGGGGGGGCACATACACCTCACACAATTAATGGATCATGTATGGGGGGGGGGGGGCTTACACTATTAATGGATCAATTGTAGAATGGGGAGGGGGGGGGGGCACATACAGCATATACAATAAATTGATCAATTGTAGAGTGGGGGTGGGGGGGCACATACAGCATATACAATTAATGGATCAATTGTAGAGTGGGGGGGACATACATCTCGCACAATTAATGGATTAATTGTAGAGTGGGGGGGGGGGGGCACATACACCATATACAATTAATGGATCAATTACAATTATAGAGGGGGGCACATACTCCTCGCACAATTAACGAATCATCTATAAGGTGGGGGGGGGGGGGGCTCACACAATTATTGGATCATCTATAAGAGGGGGGGGGGGGTCACACAACTAATGGATCATCTGTAGAGGGGGACACATACACCTCACACAATTAATGGATCAATTGTAGAGGGGGGGGGGGGGGGGCACATACACCTCACACAATTAATGGATCAATTAGCATCAGGGATGCATAAGGTGAGCTAAAACAATAAAATGGTAAAATGGATCAACAATCAGAAATGATGTTTAGATGTGGGGGGGGGGGGGGGGGGCTCAGACACAAGCAAATAATGAATCCGACCTAATTTAGGGGTGGATCTTATTCACCTCAAACAATCAATAAATCACTGAGCACCTGAGATCAGATTCCCTTACATCTATTAAAGGGTGGATCTAAAACACCAGAACCTTTAATGAATCATCAATCAAGACAGATGAGATATATAGAGGGGTGGACCTAAGTAATTGAAAATTATAGAGGTGGATGTAAACACTAAGGGGGGTGCATCAAATTACTGGGAAATATGGTTAAATTTATGAATTAGCAAACTCGACATGTTGTGAATTACAAATGAGAAGTAATCATTTATTGGTGCATTTGAAGTGAAGGGCCTATATGTTTAAGTTATTATCATAGTGAAAGGTGCTAAATGTGATTATCTCTAAATTAATTTTGTTTGCAAGTAAATACTGAGCAATCTGTAACAAGTAGGGAACAGATTAATCAGTAGAGGGAGCTAACTCTGACTGAGGGGTGAGATTAATCAGTAGAGGGAGCTAACTCTGACTGAGGGGACAGATTAATCAGTAGAGGGAGCTAACTCTGACTGAGGGGTGAGATGGAACAATTAGTGATGTAGAGGGGGTAATTGTGTAGAGATTCTTAGTGTGTTGATCAATTAGGGTTGAAGCATAGAGAAGGGATCAGATTTATTTTCACTAAGAAATGCAGGGATTTACAAGTGTTTAAGAACGTCAGAAGTACCCTGATTCAAACCCTTATGCTGTAATGTCTTTTCTCTGTGTGCAGTTCTTCAATGACAGGGCAATGCTGTTGTTGTCGGTGACACGAGGGGTCTTGTTAATATGAAAATTACCGTAAAAAATGTCATCAATTCCGCAGATTGCCTCCATATCTATCATTAAAATAACAATTTGTGAAATTTGAATGCTCCCAATATTGTGTTGCTTTACATTGATATAAAGCGATCTCTGCACACTGTCACAATCTGTTGTAATGAAGTAGATGGAGAGGTATGTCATTGATAATGAAGATCACAGGTTAAAATGTTCTGTCAATGATTGTCTATGAGGACCAACCCCCTCCAGTCATTTTATATTATTTGATCATTTTTCTGTTGTAACCTGATTACAATAGCAAGTTTTCTTAACTTCCAATAGCAATTGGAATTAAAGTTTTACATTACTAACTAGCGTGAATAAGGGAATGGTAAATATTCCAGGAGATTGGTGTATGTTAGGTATTATAGTGAAAAGACTGGCAGCCTACTTCAAGGTTCATATGAATTACAGTCCTCAGCCTGATAGAGAGATATGTATGACAGGTTAATAATTTTATATTTTGATTGGGTCGTGCTAAAACTGTATCTGTTGGTCAGAGATTGGACCGTTTGAAGCAATCCAATTACACCGGGCATTCTGAGTGACAGGACTCTAACGGTGCCCTCCGATCCACAAAAAAATCTAAAAAGGGGGAGAAGAAATGTTTTTGTTGTGTGGACATGTGTTGATCTTGCATTGTTTGCTCCTTGTTGTTGAGACGGGGTGTGAATTAAGTAAAGGTCCATGATTGGGGCTCTCAGAGAGCTTTAGGAGCCTGTTTGATTAAGTTTTGTGTAGACCAAGTTTGATTAAGCTCTGTAGGGATGGGGATGGGGGAATTGATGGGGCTAGAGAAGTACTCGGAAGGTTCTGGGCTCTGTTGTAGCAATGTTTGAAGGGATAAGTGAGTGGTTAATTCCGTAATGTAATGACGGAGCACGGAGCAGTCCGCAGCCAATGAGAGTGTTTTATAGAAAGATGATAAGTAATTCTTCTTGGGCTTTCTGACAGTGGTTTGGTATAATTTACTTAAGAGGGAAAATCAATGTCCTTTTATGTGGTGAAGTCTCGGTGTTACCCGATGGTAGACAGATTCGTGGAAGTGAAATGATTGGAGTTTATTAGGTATGGACTCAATATGTCAACACAACAACAGCTATGATCTATGTGGAGAGCTAATGACGGGTAGAATTAATGTGAAGATTAAAATTATAGGTACAATCTCTGCACATCAAATACAAACGGGTATGATCAAAGGATTTCATGTACCAACAGACTGCATGAAGTTGGTATTGTCAATCTGTAGAATGAGCTAGTCCAAGGATGTTAGGAATGTTGATCCACAAAAATGTGCTCCCACAAATTCTGATGATTCCATAGTATTGCATGTTTACTGTAAAAGTGGTTATTTATGCGTAGGGGAAATTTGCGGAAAGCTTAAAACCACATAAATACCCCCACCCACCCACTCCCCTTGTATGGTAAAAAAATCAAAACATTAGTGTGGCAAATCATACATCCGCATATTTATACCCCCGCAAACGAAGTTTAGGGGGGTATATTGGTTTCACCCTGTCCGTCTGTCCGTCTGTCCGTCTGTCTGTCTGTCTGTCTGTCCGTCTGTCCGTCTGTCTGTAGACGCAACTTTGTCCCCCCTATAGAATTTTTTATTACTGCATGGAACAGTTTGAAAATTTGTACATATGTTGAACACCATCTGAAGATGTGCACCTGCAATTTTTTTTAAGATCAGACAAGAATTAATGATTTTATGACAGTTTTCATTTTCCTTATTCTATATATTGTACACTAATGTTGAAAAGTAAGGGAGGTAATCCTTACAGATTTTATTAATTAATTAATAGAAAACACTCTAAAATATATTTATATAAATACATCCAGATGGAGTTTTTTGTCTTTATGTCTTAATTAATAAAAAAAAAATTATTTTTTATAAGTATTCTATCAACTGACAATGCAAAGTTTTTGTTTGTCAATGATAAATTCTTAGGAGCTAATGAGAACATCAAAGACAAGTGTGGCTGAATTCATTTGTCCCAAGGGAGCCATTATCTGAGCCATGGTTCAGATGGAGCATGTGTTTAGGGGAAATTGATAATCTGTACAATGGGTGATGGTTTTGGGGCTATTTTAAAACTGTTTCATGTAAACCAAAAGGTCTATTATTATAAGGAAATAAATAATATAATTATTAATAAAGAAGTTAAACTATTTTTAGAGGTTGTTTAAATTTATTTGTCAAGTAATTTGATGAAGTGACCCTATTGGGCATTAATTTAAATGAAATTCAAAATTACTGATATGATTGAAGTGTTTTGGCAATTTTAAAATTGTTTGTAATATTAAATTTTCTTTTTTACATATTTTTACATAGTATGGTAATTATGGTAATGTTTTGGGAGTTTATTAAATTTAACAAGCTCATCAAAGAAAATCATAGTCCTATGGGATCAATTTTCTGATATGGAGTTCAATTGTGCCATAGGAGAAAGTGAGGAAAATCTATGAATCTATCTATATACAGACCCTGAAACGTACTACTACACCAAAAAAGCGTGCGACTTTCGTGCGAGAAACGTTTCGTGTAAACCGTTTAGCGTTTCGTGTAAACCGTTTAGCGTTTCGTGTGAATCGTGAAGCGTTTCGTGTAAACCGTTTAGCGTTTCGGGCAAAGCGTGCAGCGTTTCAGGCAAAGCGTGTAAATCGTTTCGGGCAAAGCGTGCGAGAACCGTGTGAAACGTTCATCAGATTTCATTCGGAACTCTCTGACAATTTAATTGTTTCAAAATAGCGCTCGTGTTTAACATTACTTTAAACTGATTGGCAAAACTCCTTTGAGATATTCTCGTGAAAAATTTTTTTTTTACAAAATTGAATTTATTTTTAACAAACAAAAGAAAAGTACGCGTATTGAAAGAAGACTAGTTATAGAGACTATTCGGCTATGTACAACCAGTACACATAACCTCGGACATCGGGTAAGACCTGCACCTGGCTGAACCTGTCAATCAAACTCTGTGTATTCGTTTTCATTGGATGGTCACGCGTCTTTTTTTTTGCCAATAGCCAATAGAAATTTAATGACTTCAAGGTAGTCGGAATTGGTATTTGATGATGCACACAATTTCAATGATAGATTATTTAACATTAATTTTAACAAAATTAAATGTAATCATAGAAAAAAAATATTCTGTTCATTTCTATGAAATGCGGGAAGTAAATTCTTCTGAATCCCGATTAAATATATTTCTACAAGTTATTATTTTAATTATTTAAACACTGATAACGGAAAACAACAAGTAATTAACAAACTGAAATTTTCATAAAATGTACACATGCAATTAATTATTATGGGAATCTATATGCATGATACTTAATTCAAATAGATTATGATAGATAAATTGTACGCCGATATATTGTACGCCATCATGCGGGGCGCCGGTTATGTATACGAATATTGAGACAAAAATCTAAATCATTTTTTATTTTTTGTTCTTTCATAAATCCAAAATAGTAATGACAACTTTCTTTATTGTTTAATCCATTGATTTTTCTCTGTGATGTTATGTACGGAACATTTATTTACGCGAATGATTCGACATCGGTTGTTTTATAGCATTTTTCTAACTTATGTGACTAATTTTATTTTACATAACTTTCAAAATTTTCAATGTCAGTAATTACCGATTTTTTTTACAGTTAGTATGTTTACATCGTATTCTCTGAAACCAATAAAAATATTAATGTGAGAAGAAAAAACAAATCCCGCCGAATACTGAAAAACAAAATTATCAATGTAAATAATTACAGCTTTATTTAAAGTTAGTATTTTTATATTGTATTCTCTGAAACCAATAAAAATATTAAACTTAGAAGAAAAAACAAATCCCGCCGAATACTGAAAAATCGATTTCAGTTTGTAATCATACGGATTTTATTTTTGGTATTGAATATTGTGTTACGGTAACTTTTTTCTCTGGAATTTTTATTATTAACGGGACTAATAGGAATCATGGATATTTCTTTTGAGCAATAAATATAATTATAGAAGTAATATTTTTGGCTAATTCTGTGAATAAATAATTTTTTGCTTTAAATATAAGTACCAAATCAATTTAATTAATCAATTCAATACTTATGTACATATATGTTTCTAATATCAGTATTTCTATTATTTCGTGTTTTCTTAAAATTAATTCTTACTAATAGAGTCAGGGTAAAAATCCGAGAGGACCCGAATCGATCAGGATAAAAGCGTGTCCAAAGCGTGTGAAAAGCGAGCAAATCGTTTCGTGCGAGAATCGTTTCGTGTAAACCGTTCAGCGTTTCGTGTAAATCGTTTAGCGTTTCGGGCAAAGCGTGCAGCGTTTCGTGTAAACCGTTCAGCGTTTCGTGTGAACCGTTTAGCGAGCGTGCAGCGAGCGTGTGGTGTAGTAGTACGTTTCAGGGTCTGTATCAGTATCTATGAAAAGGCTAGGTCAGATAGTGTTGGTAATGTCCATTGACTTTTGGACTTTTTGTGACTTTGGGACACGTCATGACTTCGGAACATATTTTGAGTCCTGTATTTGATACATGGTGTGTTTGGGACAGTGTAGAGGTGGTCTGTGGACTTTCTGGGAGGCCCATTCGGTGCCTGTAGTAATGGAAGCAAGCTTTGTCACCTTGTATAGAGCAGAAGATGTATGGCTTGATCTCCAGGAGTTAAACGAGACCTCCAGCACCTTCAGTTAATTTATAAGGTGCTCTGTACTGCCTTCCTTACAAGATATAGCAATCAAGAAGTCTTGTTGAATTTGATTTAAACCATTAAATTACCAAGGAGGTCTAATACATTGGTTAAATGGTGTATTGGCTTCTGAAAAGCCCACCCATTTAGTTTGGTGTTTTTCTGTTAATTAATTTTTCATTGGACTATCAGAGTTTCTAATTTAAACTGCTTTATAAGTAAGATAATCCCAAGTGAATTTTGTGCTAAAAATAGAATCCTGTACTTCATGTGGTCCATAATCTTCTGATTTATTTGCACCTTGATTAGAAAATATTTGAATTTGGTGCAAAGATTCCATTTCTTTGAAGTTGATAAAAGGTGCAGGAGAAAAATTAAAGTTTAAGCTTCCAGTGAGACTTCAAAGGAGGGTCGATTTGAACTGTGGAGATTTGTGCATTTGATGAAAACGGAGCCCAGCGGAAAGCCAGATACAAAAAAGAGAAAATCTAATGGCTTCCAAAATGTCTTGAAATCTGTTGGCAGAAATCTGTGTGCTGGCAAATATGAGTAAACTGTAAAATTACTGTAGAGTGGATCACAACAGTATCAATGTATAGTAGCTACATGTACTATGGCTGTCTTACAGATGTCTGTAATAGTGTATATATGAATGTGTCAAATGTGTATGTCACAAAGTTTATCACTCTAAGCATTGAGTGACAAAAACTCCATCACTTCATGAGAAATACATAGAAGTGAAACACACAGAGTCAGCATGTCATTGATAATTGTACTGATAAACCAACGCGTCTTCACTAATGTTGTGTCACCTTAAAGTATGTAATTTGCAAGAAAAGACAATTCCCACATCCGTTTTCATATATTCTTTTTTTCACTTATATGATTCAACCATTTCTATACTAAATCACCCCCAGTGTTTATACAAAGATTGCAATTAATCTCTACTTGTTGCATTGTTGAATTCTTAATTGCCTCCGAGTTTCTTTCCCCTGGTGTTGAGTAAAACTTGTTTTTCTATTTTTTTTTACTGGTAATCATGCTTTTTATTAAAAGATAATTGATTTAAAAATAAACGCCCTGAAGTCAGTAGTTAATCTGGTGATTGTAATGATCGTCTGGCCTGAGGGCAGTCCAAGACAGTGAAATAAAAGTTAATTAATTGAATCAATGTTTTGACTCCAAACTTCCAGCTTATCTGCTCTGTTAATAAACACAGTGATAATTGTTTTGCAGATTAAAGTAATGTTTACATTTCAGGAGGTACATCTTAACCTTTTTCTGTGAAGATCAAACGGAATTATAGAATTATAGCACATTTAGGGGTAAGCTCTCCCAGGGAATCAAAACTCGGGATTTAATCCTTGATTGGTCAGAGAGAAACAGGTTATCTGGGGAGAATGAGGGGAGATAACTGGAGTCTGATCGGGGCTGATTACAGGGCACGGTCTTGTCAGTTCCCCACAAAAACAAACAAAGAGATGCAGCAGGATCCAACGATCTGTTTACGTGCTGTCACAGCAAGGAGTCTCACAGAGAGAGAGAGAGAGAGAGAGAGAGAGAGAGAGAGAGGAAGACAAAGAGAGAGGAGAGAGAGAGAGGAGAGAGAGAGAGAGAGTAGGATTCATCCTCTGAAGATGTGAGCCTTACATGCTACAAACTAGAGTTTTCTCTCTGCTCTCTAACATAGCTATTCCAAGTCTTTTAATGAGATAAAACTTGCAATAGAGTTATTTCCCTTTAAACATATAGCAATATTTAATAAAAAATCAAATGCCATAAAATTTCAACCTGTCATAGTTGTACACTTGTTGTGATTTATTTCATGAATGATGAACTTAAAACCTGCTTTACACAAGCTCAACTGCATAGGAATCTGTTTATAGATGCAGTAAATATTTTAAACGTTCTAAAATTACCCGGGTGATTAAGAGTTTTTGGAGTCCGAAATATTCAGACATATTGCAATGAAACTGAATTCTTGTTGGTGCCAACACAATCCTACAGGTTTATTTTTCTCCCTAAGAAAATTTTAAAAAGATTTGTCTATGAGGAATTACATGACAGACAGTGCAATGATCATTACTGATGTATAAACCCTGTTTTTTGTTGTTGATGGAATGACTTTAGAAATATCTGAGTTAACCTCGGGATGAGGGATTCTTGGTAATAGAGACGCATTTAAGAGGAGACAAGATTCGTTTTAATGTTTATTTGCTAACATTGGATTTCATTAAAACATGAATTAAGGTTTTTATTGAGGAGATGAGCCATGTCATTGGTTTTTATGGCTATTGAAGACTCCACTAGGTAGAGCTGGGGTCCCGGATTCAGGTAGTCTCTGTGATCTTACCCTCCCTAGTCCCCTCTGATCCCTTTATTGGGCAGGTCAAAGATTCACTCACATTCATTTCTGATCCAGGTGATAAAATGCAAAATCATAACTTAATATACACAGCGGTGAAAATCCACGGCTTTCACTTGGACAGAAGGCCAGGAGATTAGGATGGGTGGGGGATTCCCGGCACCGCTTTGATCTCGCAGGGAAACCGGAGGTCAAATGCTCGGACTAATCACAGGAATTTCATGCAGTACTTGAGCAGGGGAATCAGATTACAGATTTCAACACTTTTCATTTTCTGTTAATGATTTGTGGAGATTATGGGATTAGAGCTTCCACTATTACCAGTTTTACAGGATTATTCTGTTCCCACCTGCACAGGTTGATTTTATTTTGACTGGACATGTGGACTCGCTGTGGTCAGCGGTGTGTGATCGGTCCATTGTAATGACTGGCCCCTCTCTGGATGTGATGGACTGTAGGCAGACTGGGACACCTCGGACATTGTGTCAGCTCTAGACCAATACAAGCCTAGGTCAATGTTTACTCTCCGGATTGACACCAAAGACTTTCTCTCTGATGTCCACAAGCAGTAAATCTATTGGTCAACATTGTGATTTGGTCACACTTCATTGGCTGCAGGGCTCAGAATTTGTCAGATGTAGTCTGCTGAAACCGAAAAGTGAAACCCAATTTAATAACTATATGTGAAAAGCATTGACTATTGGACAGTCAGGGGTGGAACGTTTGTCTCTTTATTGGGAAAACAGTGATTTAATGTTAAGTGTAGGGACAATAAGCTGGTCAGTCCCGGCTAGATTTATGTCCTTGTTATAGTGATCTGAAGGTCGCTGAGAGACGGAGTTCTTCACTGGTCACTTCACAGCCCTTGGTCATTACTGCCCCGTGTTAGGTGATATTAATTACCTTAATTATGACCTGCATTACCTGACAGATCAGGTGTCATTTCTGTAATCACACTTGACAGGTACAAGGAAGCAAGCTGGTCCCTGATACAGGCAGGACAGGTACATCAGGTATACGACAGGTACATCAGGTATACCGCAGGTACATCAGGTATACGGCAGGTACATCAGAAGTTATCATAGGTAAAACCCGCTCCATCTCTCTACTCTCGCTGGGATCCAAAGAATGTTTACTCAAACTTTTCTTCAAAGATTTGTTTTATGACTTTTGTGCAGCAGTAGATTGCCAAGGTTTTGTGGAATTCAACAGAAATTTGCCTACTGCTGGCGAAGCAGTTCGGGACTTAATTGTTTCATTGGGGAGTTTTTACTGGAGAGAAACTTTGTTGTTGTTGGAAAGTCATTCAGGGATTAATTCTGGGAGATAATTTTGGAGAAAATTAGGAAAGTATTCCAACTAGATAATTCTGTGAGAAAACTGGTTTATCTAGATTGCTTTCTGGAGCTTGAAGATGTCTGGGGAGTAAAGGAATAGTGAGTGAAAATGTCCCTTTATTTGTGATTCTTTGTGTGGACTTAGTGGTGGTATCGGCAGTATATGTATAGACCTATAGGTAAATACCTGCCATTCAGTGTTCAAGTCCTTATCAATAAACACTGACTATCACTTTTACAAGAGAGTGTTGTGGCCTTTCCTTAAAGGGACAGTTTACCTGCGGATACCTGCTCACCTGAGTGTTTGTAGTAAACACCGGTCCACAACTCGGCAAACGAGACAAATTCATCACAGACTCTCGCTCCACGGACGACCTGACGAATATTTCAGCAGGAAATTTTAGTGAATGAAAAATCTGCTGAATTTCGTACCTGTGGATAACGAGCATTGAGGGAGAAGTAACGCAGAGGAAGGGTTTATGACCGTGAAATCTTCTGATCTCCCGACAAAAAAACAAACTTTGTGGTGCAGTAGACATCGCGAGAAGGGAGTGCTCCAGTTGTTTACCTAATGACAGCCTTGAGTCCATTTTTTGGACCATTCCAATTAGGACACAAAAGCACACCTATTGTAGCAGGTGAGGAGTCGGTTACATCCCTGTATCTTATCTACCGACCAGAGAGAGGCCTCAATTAAAGGGAGCTAACGGACTGTAAAATCGGACCTGTCGTAAATTTTAGGTGGAATCTGGAAGTTTAGACAAACAGAAGGCAAGGTAAACTCTCCCTGTAAGAGTTGGTGTGTTGTGAAGGGAGGGAGCTTGCAGGCAGCTAACGTAGATAAACATAGGTATAGAGAAGGCGAGATTACACGGGCAGCAGTTGGACTCGCAGGATCAGGGCTTCTGTGTTAATGTTCAGAACTCTTGTAAAACAACAGAATCTACTGGAAATTTCATAGCCTGGGATTTAAATCTTTTTTAATTTTTTTTAAAAGAATTTCTGTGCTGCAGCTAACAAAGGAGAGAGAACGGTAGATTAACTGGGGAAAAAAGTGAAATTTGAGAAATTGAGTTTTTTACCTAGTATGATAAGGCTTGCTTCCTGAGTGTTGTTACATAAATAGCCAGTGGAATAACATCGGATGTGTATGATACTGACGGTGATACAGGCCTGTACAATGCTGGAGAGTGAAGCATGAGGAGAGAAATCGTCCATTATTCTGTGTCCTTCTCTCACTCCACCCACAGAACTCAGAAAAAATTCACCCAGCAAGGAAATGTCGCCCCGTGTCCCCAGTTCATCCTAGCCTGTCCCAGAACTCTTAAACGGAGATTGATGCCAACCTCAGTGGATAATACTCGCCCCATTGCTAGCCCAACATGGATTTTATCATTTTAAAGGTAAGGAAAAGTTTACCAATGTAGGTTTGTAGAGTATGTGTTTTATGTATGCCTCATGGAGTTTTGGTATTTAGAATACTAGTGCGACATGCAATGTTTTGATGTTCGAGGACTGTTTGTATTTAGTCACGCCCTGTTAATTATCTGTATTATGAGGAAATTAAAAGTGATTGACAACTTACAAGCAAAGAAAATGCTAAGCTACAACCGTGGAATGTCATAGTAAACAGGAGTGACCGCCCTTGGTGAAGCAATCTACTAAAATTGTCTCCAACTGTCAAGCTGTTTGTGTAAAAACACTTAATGAAATTCAAATTAGATTGAAATTCTATTCCTTTGATGTGGCCATAAATTTAAATGCAGGTTTCTTAAGCTTCTCTAAGTTTCGCATGATTCTGTAGGAGTTTTGATATCTAGGAATTACATTTTGTCTGGCGTTGAGTTCGTGAGATATGATTTTGTTTTACCCTGAGTTATACGGCCCAGGAAGCTCGTTGTCAGGGATCCTGTGTAACTCAACTCACACTCCTGTTCTAGGTTTTCATGATTTAGGTACATACAGATCATTTCAGGGGCCCCTTCAGGGGAGATAACTCAGATTGAGGTTTACCATCCTTAATCCCGCAACATTGATGGGAATTCCACGTTAGATTATTCATGCATTAGTTTTTAAAACCTGTGTAATTCGAATTTGATAAATTTGGCTTGGGCAGACTGTTGCAGAGCGGGGAGGTGATCCCTGTGGGGAGCCCCCTAATAGATAGATCTTTTCTGTTAAATGTATCTTTAAGACATACTCTTATGTACAGGAGTCTGCAAATGCTTTCCTTCTTCAAAAAATCTTACTTCTTAAACAGCTGTTGGGAGCTGGGATGAGTCGGGAGGAAAAAAACAACAAAAAACTTGATTTGAGGGTGAACAGAAAACACAGAAAACACAGAAAACACAGCTCCTGCTTGAACTTATTTCTGGATTTAAATTTATTTGATACAAGTATATATAATTTCTCTATGTTATGATTTTCCTTTGTGTCCTGATAAATAATCAGTGAATGCTTTAAAAAAAAATTTAACAGGGACACTTAAAACATTTGATGGCTTTGGTTTGGAATTGGGGGTTAATTTGATGTATTTTTATTTGATTGTTGCATCCCGCCCTTCTTATATCAGACTAAAGTGGAAGAAAAACTAACTGTAAAGAAAAAACCCCAGCACAGCCGTTCCTAATTGATACCAGCAGCTAATGATGGAGAAATAATAAAAAGAAATTCCCCCTTATTATGAAGCATTTATTTTCATGCAGAGTTCCTCACCGCTCTTGTTAAGAGAGATTTTCCGCAAATGATGGCACAGTGTTTTTTTTCCCCGCTCCCTTCACATTTTTTTCTCCCTCGGACATGGGTGTTCGTTCTTCTAATTGCCAATCCTCGCCACGAATGGAAGCCAAGAAAAATTCATATTAATTAATCTTTATAGCAAGTCGTGTTTCTGCTCTGATGGGCTTTATGAAAACAAATTGTTTGCTAATTGTGGAGAATCAGAGAATCTTTGGTAACTGCAAATTCCCCAGTAGATGTGATTGGAATCGGCCCTCGTCTGTTGGACTAGTAGATCTGATGTCATTAAGTTCTAACTTCTGTTTTAATGACAGTCTGCATGAAACCCTGCTTCCAGCCAATTCATTAATTAACTCCCTGTAAATAGTCACAGCTAAGTCACATGTACTAATGTCAGTTGTTACTCTGATGAATGCATGGGGAGGAGGAATCAATCACAACTAAAACCTGCTAGTTATTTTGATTGATTAATTGATTGATTCAATAGGAGACAAGATTGTGACAATTCTATAATGGGAGTTGTCAGAAGATGTAGCATGTAGCAGAAGTGTCTTACAAGTCTGCATCTGTTGGTCTGAGATTTTATAAGCTTTTGTTGTGTCTTAAAGTTAACAGGAACTAGTGCTGTTATAATGGCAATTTGAATTTGACAGTCATAACACCAAAGGAGGAGTAAGCTCATTACAGCTAGGAAGGAGCTGAGCCCTCCTCCCCTCCCCCCCCCCCCCCCCCCCCCCACACACACACACACTGACAGATGGACGGCTACAGGTATCTGACAGCAGAAGATGCTGTCACAGAGGCCTTAATCTGTCCAAACAATGACGAGAGCTCCATAAGTGTGTAATCTGTTAGAGACCTGGCATTATTGATAAATATATTGACTGTGCAGATGTAACAAGTCGACCGAGTGTCATAATCACATTGTGTGTTTGACAAAGCATTGATAAGAGACAAGATATAGGAGGGCCGGTCCTTCACGGGGTGTATACACTGCACTCCGCACCGTGTTTACCCGAGGAAGCATTCAATGGCCGCTCTCTGTAATACCCTACATGGAGAAACGCTCCGTTTAAGTGCACTAATTGTCTCGTAATTGATATATTGAATGGTCCTGAGTGCAGTTTCTCTTGTGTCAACAGTGAAAAGGAAAGGAATTTCCTACACACAGTCACAGACAAGAGGGGGTGGCATACAAATTATTACATACTTTGTCTAATATTATTATCATGTATCGACAGCTGAGTAAAATCTGACCAAAATTAATCAGCCTAAGGCTTGTTTGAACCTGATTAGATTCAACTCAATCATTCTAACTTCTACCCTTGGTCCCAAATCATCTAACTCATGTGGTACCTGCTCTTGTCCTGAAGTGGCTGATTCTGTGGTCACCACTGGTTCCGACCAAGGACACAGTTATTTACTGGCTCTGTTAGGTGGTATATGACTACGTTACACTGTACAGATTAGCTGGTAGGTGTGGAGTCATGTTTTGTAACCGACTGATATAACAGTGAGCATCCTCTCTTTGTCTGAATTAAGTATTTCTGGATCCTGAGGCTGGCTGGAATAGCTCTGTTTACACTGAAGGCTCTGGTTCCTGCACAGAAGTCCAGGTATTTAGTGTTATCCTGAAACAACAGCAGAAAAATAACAAAAGCCCCTCTTGTCTGGGGAACAGTTTACAAACACTGTGAGGGTTGGAAGGGAAATGTAAACTGTGGCATATGTAGGGAATTTCTTATACACTCAATGTAATTTCCTCCATATATCCACTTGGGATTTATTTTGGGAAAGGGGGAGGGCTGGGATTAAGGCACAGAAACAAAAACGCAATAAAACTGGGCTGATTCAAGATTGATCAGTGTTGGTCAGTGTTGGGGCTTCCATCCTTTAATGGGCATTGACTTTTTTTTTTTTTAATGTTGATCATGTTTTCAACAGTTATAAGAGTCACCTTTATTAACTTGATTGTAACACATTGACCACTCTTGAATGAATTACTTTAACTAGTCTTGTTCTTGGAAAACAAGTGCTTGTTGAGCTGACCAAAAATCAGAGAATGCTGAATCCGAGGCCGTAGTCCGAGGTCAATCTGAGAACAGACAATGGAGCTTGATAAACCGGACCGTGGAACGGAGACCATTGAAGCGGCCGGCAGTAAGAGGCTTTACTGAGTACTCAGTACTTCTCTACAGTGTATTGGTTTGATTGAGAGTCATAGTACAACTTAGTGTGTGTGCTGGGCTAAGGATATTTAACCGTGGACCACTGTAATCCATTAGTCTCCACTCTTTAACATTCACTGCTCCGCAAGTCAAAATCACAGAAATCGTAGGGACTGGATTGGTCTGAATACTTTTGAAATTAAATTGTTTTTTTTCTGATGAAAGTAAACAATAACCCATAAAAACAAATATTTGTTGGCTGACAGAGGTAATGAGCTTAATTAGCCGGCTATTTAGATGTATTGATAGCTGTAAGACCCAAAACATTGATGTATTGATAGAAAAAAATGAAGCTGTTTGTCGTTGTAAATGGAGAGAATACAAGCATTAAATGGATATAAAAGTTCTTTAAGTGGCAAATTAAATGCTAAGAAGTGGACACAAATCACTCCGCTGTCTGATGTCATCTGTTGACGGTGTGATGTCATCAGTCACCGACGGAAGCTTGGTTTTAACTAACACATACTAAGAGTCCGTTCCATTATCACCGGATTGATAAGCACTTCATTACATATTTGTCACCAGATTATCACCAAACACGGCCAATGGTGGAAGTTCATTAAATATTTTTACTGTTTCTTAATTATGTGTGGGGAAAGAAAACTAATGTTTATTGAATCAACAGGTTGTGTTTTTCTACTTTCTGATGTCTGTGTTGACTTGCTGGGCCGTAAGTCCTGGCCATTCTTAGAAGACAATACAGAAGCGCTTGGTTTTACACCATTCATTAGAATTTGTAAGAGGACTTCAATAATCTTGGGAATCAATTTTCCTATTCAATAGACAATCATACTCGGACAGGAATAAAAAAAAAATTAATGAAGTCCAAATATTGGTTCTATTTACTTGGATTTTTGTTGAAGTAGTAAAATGAAACTTTTATTCTTTAGATTTAATGAAATAAAATTGATTTCCACCTTAGCATTTTTATAGAAATATCAGAGAAAGTACGAAGTAATTTGAAATCAAATTCAATTTATATTTATATATACTAATTATTTTTGCTTAAAATGTAAATATCTCAAGAAACAAATGAAAGCTGATCTGACTACACAGAGGGTTTGATTGAATTTTACACACTCTTCTGTAACCAGGCAAGTCTCAGCAAAGCAAACATTTCTCTTGCCTCCACTGCTCAGCCATCTTTTCTGTTAAGTCAAGGGTCTGTTAGTTTCTAACAGATTTAAAAACCCTCGTCCCAAACATGCTCATGTTGTATGGAAGAATGAAATGGCTTTGCACACTGTTTGGAATAAACAGGTCTTTTGAAGTCGCATTGAATGTGTCAAAAGTCAGAGTAAACCCGGCCGCGATGACATGATGAAAATGTAATGTTTACTTGAGACCTGCCGATCTCGGCTCATTCATGATTTTCCGTTGTTTTGAGGTTTGAAATACGGTACAAAGGAGAGTGATTCTGAAGTATACAGCAAACTGAGGTCTATTTGGATGGGTGTTCATTTGTCTTTGATTGTGTTGGCTTGCATTTGATCCCCTAATTTTGAGTTTGGTCTCCGATTGTCTGACGATGAAGTCCTTCAGGGGTCAGAATCGTGTCGACGTTGTTGCGAGGGAGGCACTATTTATAGAGCAAATTATTAAAGAATTCTTTAAAACAAACTCAAGTTTTGATGCCCCCGGTTCAGATATAAGACTTAATTTGCAAACATATAATGTGATGACTGAAAATGCATGATATTTAAATGTTTAGATGAATCACAGGTTTTTTTCTTTTTTTACTTATGTGCAAAACAATCTTGGCTGTTGTTGGCGATGCAGTCTGTTCCTTTCAGCAGCCGTGGTATCAAACAGAGGTATTGTGTCATGATGATGATAGCCGAAGCTGTAAGACACTGAACAAAATGATACATAAAATTAGTTCTTAAAGAAACAATGAAATGCATGTGTTGTTACTTAGCTAACCAAATTGTTTGTATATTAACAATAAAATGCATGTGTTGCTGCCAATCTCACAAAAGATGCAATAGTCTCACTATTTTATGATGGAGCTGACCTGCCAGAGTTCGTTCCCCTTAAACAGATACTGTGGGCCGAGGGAGGGTGTTATAATTACTTACGTGTATATCTCCGGGGAGATAGGATTTCTCAAGTTCACCCTGAGGTCACTCATCAAATATGGAGTCGGACCTGTTAGCTTTCACGGCCCAGCTTTGGCCGTTTGCCTGGACTGAGGAGGTACCCCCTGTGACCTTTGTAGCGGGGTTTAAATTGTCCCCTGGGTCTTATCGAGGTGTATGGGCTATCTATAATTTTGTGGCTGTTTGGATAAGATATAGCAGTAATGAACACATCCAGCTTATCAGGGGATCATTGAAATGTTTGTGTGCACAGGCAGACTGGTGGTGATAATTGAACAGAATACACACAGAAACAAGGCGGGTTCATTTCAATCAGATCCAAATCTATAATTAGCTCATGCATTGGAGATGAATATGTGCCTGTATCTAACTTTTAAAGAAAATTTTTTTGTGAAATCTTAGAACTGTTTGGCAAATTTGAAGTCATGATGTTTTTAGACTCTGAAGTATGTGTATGTATTGATTCATCAAGGAAAGGAAACTTTGATGAGATGAAGCTAGTGTATCCATGAGAGAGTGAAGGGTATCTCATGTCATGTAGCCTGTAGATGGTGATGGATGGAGTGATAGGGCCACTGGTTAGTGGGGGTCTATTGACGGGAGGAATCAGGACTTCCTCACCGGTCATCCATCACCCCCAGAGCCCCTCTGTTGACCTAACCCACCGGACAGGAGTATTAATTAGCGGGAATCTGATGGATGAGCCAGCCCCTACAACCATTGATTAACATGTTTCTCTGCTTGTACACAGAGTAGCTGTCTTGTTAAGTTGGACTCCAGATTGACCCTCTGAACGGATCTATAGATGGACAGATAGAAAGATAGATAGAGATAGATAGAGAGATAGATAGACAGAAAGAAAGATAGATAGATCTGTAGATAGGTGTCAGAGCCCAGAGATGTTGTACAATCCACTCCATGGCATCCATTGATTCTGTTCTTTACCAGACACATAGCACATATACTAGCAATTACATGTACCTGCGTGGCTTGGTTTACTTAAATTCACTTGATATGACATGTTTATTTGAGTTAAATAAGGACTCCAGCTAAGATAACTTTTTGACCCAGCGATAAAAAGGGGAAACACCATACCATGTAGATGACCCTGACCTTTGATGTTGACCCCTGACCCCTGGGTGAGATGATTTCTGTAATCATGAGGTTGTGTAAGGACAGTCCATCACTCAAATGTTGAGGGATTGATGGCTGACAGAAATAAATCAAAAGTTGTGTGTTTGTAGGTTGTCAGTGATCATTTACAGTATAAAGTTAATGCATCACCAATATAATGTAAAGAACTCTAGGATCAAGAGAAGTAATTTGTGTGGAATGAAGAGGGGGGACAAGGCAAAGGAAGGCACATGGGCAAATTCCTACATCATGGTCCCATGAATTTTGACTATGGCCTGGAGCCTCCATTGTAACAATGCTGGTAAACTCTTTTTGTTTCCCCCACCCAGCTAAAAGGTCAGACTGCCAAATCCACAGATTAAGGATACATTTCCGTGCGGAGCTGGCTTTTATCAATTCTGATCCCTGAACACGAGCCGTGTACATATACATGTCGACCAGATGCAGTCAAAATTTCTCAAATACCTTTTTATAAGAATAGATGATGGATGTAGAAAGTGGAACAACGTGGGCCAGCGGTCAGTAATGGAGAGGTGTGTCACTGATACAGCGACCATTGAGAGGCTGAGGGACAGATTACAGGGGCCAGGAACCCTGTACGATGTTAATGTGTGTTGTGGTGTCAGACAATTGTTCTCGGGGGCTCTGTAGCTCCAGGTCCATTGTTAGGCAGCCATCAAATGTAGATTGGATGACTGTAGACGGCCTCTAGCACGATTAAAATGATAGGTAGTCTACTGATCGTGTTTAAGTTTGTCCATCACAAGTGTATCCCAGCATAAAATATATTCCTTACTGAAGCGCAAGTAATGACCGGAAAATTGCCACCGAAAAAACGCAAAGGACACTGTTTTTATTTTCATCTGATATTTGAAAATTGAGAAGGGTTATTAATACTGTGATAAGACCACAAAAAAAAAAAAGAAATGAAAGAAAAATCAAGGTTTTGGATGGGGAACATAATGACAGATTTAATAGGGACAGAGCAATATATGCAATTTGTATATGAGATGACGTATATGTATGTGTGGAGATTTTATTATTTGTTGTTTTCTTATCGTGCACTTCCACTACTCGCAGTGGAGCTTTTGAAGTAAAACAATATTTTGAATATTTTTGTATTTCGCTGAATAACAATAAGCCAAGAGCTATCAGAATAAGGATCAAAGATTTCATTGAATAACTCATGATTTCAAAGAGAGTCATCAAAGTGTTTAAATAGTTTGATTTACACATATATTAGGTATTATAGTGGTGATGGGGAGGGGGGGGGGGGGGTAGCTAGAGAAGGCTAATATTCTATTCCAATGGTGATATGCAAAATCTAATATTAGTGGTCTTCTTTATGAAGATTTTTGGCATATTGTACAGAGGAATTCTTTGGGATAAGAACCAATTAAAATTACAGTGCAATGAATCCAGATGTTGGCTGGGAGATCTCCTGAGATAGTCTTATCAGTTAGTGGAGAGAGGTAGCCCTCACTGGGCCAGACACCATCATGAGGGTGATGAGGGCCGGTAATTGGGGATAATTAGGGCAGACAATGGGGGCAGGAGGGATGTAATAGCAACCCTGACCTTAATCAGGTCACGGAGGAGGGAGGGTGCAAGATAAAATAACTGACCACTCTTCTTCAGAAAGAATTGTCTGTAGTTTTGTATAATGTTTGATAATAATACATTCACAAAAGACAATATAATATGACAATTACAGTAGACCAGACACAGCAGGCTGAATGCTGACGTTGGATGTTTCCTTTATGGATCAGAATAGGAGCAGTCTGCCAAGTTTGGTCGATGTTGACATATTGTTTAAGAGTGTTGAGTTTTTGGCGTTTTACATCAGACATCTGGAGAGAGCTTCACCCTCCCCTGAATCCAGTGTATGTACTGATAAAGGAGAGGTGACTTATCTCCTCCAAACTCACTCAGGTGTGTCCATTTCTGGCATGGGCCCCTAATTGTTCCCGACAGGAAATGCAGCAGAGCCTGGTGCCTGTATTGTTGAAGCGTAATTCTGTCATATAACACAGTCTAAGTCACAGACAGCTTACAGCTAGAACTCTAGTGTATAACTTTGTCCACTAGTATACACACTAAACTGTATACACTAGTATTAACACTAAACACCTGTATACACTAGTATAGACTACACACTAGTATACACTACTAAACAACTGTATACACTAGTATAGAGACACTAATGCTCTACAATACCTAAGTCAGGGGACTCATGAAACGGCTGCCAGGTCAGAGGTCATGGCTGTCAGTTTGTGGGTTTGTTGGTCAGTTTGGAGAATGAAGTGGAAGTTTGTATCTTGTATTGGGAATCTGTTGGAAGGTACAGGTGTGAGGGTTAGGCTTACCTTAGTTTAATACTTTGTCATTTATTTTTTAGAGTTTTGTGGGTTTGTTTGTCTTTTTGAAAAATAAGTGAGCTAGCCCCTGTTTTATATCTTGTATCGTGAATCTGTTGCCAGCTCTATCTGAATCCTAAGATGGGGCGTTTGATGTTTTCAGATAGATTAATAGTCAGATACATCATAGATTCACCTTGATAGAAAAATGCAAGATCTGAAAAGGAGTTCAATTTTTACAACTTAAAAGCATAATCTCATCAAAGGGGGATTAAGGATGCTTCAGATAATAATTTCCTGTCATAAAAGTATATTTTATACTTTATTAATGCATATATCAGTTTGGTATCAGCCTTTGAACTTGTAGGTAATTTTGTCTGAACAGATAAGTAGTTCAAATATGACCTTATAATGACTGATATGTGGGGTGGACTTGTCTGTAGGGTCACTTGGAGAAGTTTCCTTGTTTTTTGTTTTTTTTTTGGGGGGGGGGGGGGGGGGTGATGATATGGGAGGGGTCAGGCAGACCAGGAATCTGTACCTGTGTGTCGCTAGGTGTGTATCAGAATTACCTGGTGCTGTAAACAGCAGCTTCCACAGGTGCGAGATGCATTTTGTCACACCTGTCCTCAAGTGTAAGATATCAGGTCACTTCACAGGTGTTTGCTCAAACCGACCACAGAAAACACCAGCCAAGTGTATTGAAGACATTACATCCCGATATAATGGGAATTTTTGCCCAAGCGTGCACCTTGAAATTTGGGCCTTGAAGAGAAAGTCTATACATGTTTAGGATAGGGCGAGTCTATAACACTGGGGAATGGGCCAGTCCTTCTATATTCCTCCACAGAAACAGCTGATCCATTGTCACCAGAGATTTAGAGTAAATACAGGCCAAAAGAGACGTTTCATGAAAATAAAAAATCTCTGCGTAATTCATTTTACTACCTTCTTTGATCGTAGTTGAAGATTTACGAGGTTTTTAGTGGAATTATCAGTAGGGAGCAGGTCGATGGACCGTGACCGTCAAATGTCAGAAACGCTGGGCCACAACACGGAGCTAGGAGATAGTGCCCGCTGATTGTGATCTCATTACCTGGGCTTCCTTATCATGCTAATGAAATGTGCTGGTCGCAGTGGAATGTTCCTGATGCATGCTTAGACCAGGAAACGATGTCAGATCAGAATTTAAGAATGGTTGCTAATTAGGGAAGGAAAAGTGGAACTTCTTCATTATGTAACATGAGTTTGACCATTCGTACAGGAAAAGATGATGGGGGTTTTCCCAGACTATCTTTGTTCAGGACAGTTATTGAGGCATAAGGAAACTGTATTAAAATAGATGGTGTCTTAACCTCAGTGATAATGAAAGCCAATATTTAATTGCACTCCAAGAAGTTTTCACCTGGTGATCCTGAGTTATGATAGCAGTAATTCAGGCTGTAAGTACATAAATACAATAAATACGATGATCACACTTTATCCTCCGACCTTGAGCCCAAATATATTATATAAACTTGATTTTTTTTTGGTGTTGCCAAGATTTTTTTTCTGATTGATTTATATACAGTTAATCATTATAAAGGAGAATCCATGAATTTTGTGATAAAAAAGGAGTATTTGTTCCGACTTATAATTGGGTAATTTTATACCCTGGGTGTCTTCTAATAATGTAATATTTGTACAGTTTAGTGGTAGAGATCGAGGTCAATGGGACTCAAAATTAACATTGTTCACTTTGTTAATGAACAAATACAGACATGAATATGCTGTGTGTATTTTTAAATCAAGATTGGAATAATTGAATGACAGACTTTTATTTGCTGTGAGATGCACCGAGATAAGATTAGATCTCGAGATCTACACTGAAGTGTCTCATTGTCAGCCGTGATGTGTTTTTTGCTGTAGACACACACATGAATGGACAGCTTTCTATTGCTCTCTCCATGGAATCAGATTGGGGGTGGGTCACCATTCATGATGACTGTCAGTATGCCTGGTCCTATCCCTAGCCCTGTCCCTGCCTGTCTCGCTGTCTGTCCCCCCGACGTATCACGCCGAATTAACAGACAATATACCATGATTGTGCAGATCACAAACCAGGTTTCTATTTTCCTGACATTAAGATCCTGGGTCCTGGTTTCTTTTGTCAGTATTGGGATTTTAATAAATGGTATATACATGGCTCTTTCAGCTTGCATGCATCTCTTGCTGTGGTGTTTAGATTTGGAGATGGTGATGTTATAGCTTGAGGTGTTTTTTTAACAAGATCATATAGCCCCTCTGTAATAATTCTCCCTGTGTAGCTGTGACACCCCACCACGCGAACTAATCAGGTCAAGTATCCCATGATTCCTATCCAGGAGAACTTTTGTCAGTGGTGACAAAGCCACAGAGTGTACATTGTTCACGCTGACAAATTCCTAGACATGCAGTACTTTAGTGTATGCATTTGATGTCAGATAAAGTGACTTTTGAATAATTTGTATGAAATTGAAGATAGGAAATAATCTGTGGTGTGCGTCCCGGGTCATGCTAGGATCACGGTCCCTAGGGGGATCATCTCATCATGCTGGATTAAGGGGTCAAAGGTTATTAAACATGCATACCAATAAACGGTCTTATAGCTATGCCCAAAAAATGAATAAAAACTTCAGAGAGAGTGAGAGAAAGAGAGGAGATAGAGAAAGAGAGGAGATAGAGAGGAGAGAGAGAGAAGAGAGAGGAGATAGAGAGAAGAGAGAGGAGATAGAGAGAAGAGAGATTTTGACTGTGCAAGGACCGGAGATGAATATTCTGATCCTTGGATTACTTTTTACAATAAGGCCTAAACAAAAAAATTGTGTGTTTAGGGTAACACTGATGAAAAAATTAGGTTAAGTAGGTAGGGATTTTTTTTTATTTTATCACATTTTTTCTGCATAAACCCGAGGAATTTTTGTTTGGGTCATATTTAAAAACAGATTTTTTAATAAAAATAATATAAAATTCTCAATCGGATAAACACAGACATCTAAAAATGTTAGGTCGGATTACCTTTATAAACACACAACTTTTTTTTTAGGCCTAACCTAATGGCACAGTGAGGCATCCACTTTTTCAAAGATGGAATTCCAGAGTGATAGACAATTACGCTGCATAAAATGGCCTGCTTATTGAAGTTAATTAGAACGAAACGAATGTCCTGTGTTTCCGACTTGGTATAGAAATATCTGGTTCAGATGTAACAGATTAGTAGGCTGTATACAGCATAGACCTGTCAGGGATTTTTTGTTGACAATGCAGAAACGATGATTATCTTGTCATGGTGTAATTAGTGCGTCAGTAAGAGACAATGCATCCATATGTGTGTAAACTGCAACTAGCAAGCTGTAGAGATGGCCAATAAAGAGGTGGGGTTGGAGTGGGGGGGGGGGGGGTGGGGGTCCTCAATCTTAATGTCTTACTTTACTCCATGGTAAGCTTTACATCCTGTAGCTAGAGCAGTTGTCCCTCGATTGTCTACGGTGTCCAAATTGTCTTGGACTGAGTGACCCATTGTTGATAACTTTTAATCTTCTCCAGATGTGTAGATCCGTTTTTTATCTGTCCACGTATTTACACTTGATCAACTTCCTAAAGACACTTGTAAGGCCTCAGTGTATTCTCTTGGACAACAGAGTTAAGAGACGGAGAATGTCCGCTTGGTAAACAGCATATAAGTACATAGACTGTCACCGGTCCAAGACTGAACGCGAGTTTATCTGTTGTTGTGGTCACTTCTAGAATTCAGAACTAAGGTATGATGACTATTATCCTCCTAACTATGGTCAGGGAGTGACATAATACGGCCTTGTAATGCAGATTTGGTGTGAGTAATTGGGCTGTCGCTTTGTTTGAGCATCAATTTTAGAACCAAAGATTTAGAATATAAACAAAACGAATATGATCTGTCACTATCATAATATCAAATGTAGGAACATTAAAGACAAAGGATTTGTGGGAACTTCAAAAGATGTAACTGTCAGCTGTGGTAATGCGTTGCCTTTTAAGTTCTGTCGGTGTCACTGCTTTGACGCGACATATAGGGTGTGAAAGTTAGTAAATAAATTGGAGCAACTTTGCAACTGTCAATCAAATCAATGCCATTATTTGTTGTTGAAAAGGAGAGGGTCTAATTAAGTTATCATTAAGAATGAATGAATTGATCAGATTTAATAGCTTCAATTTCCGATTTTATTTTCTCGGATGGTGACGTATTCACATTCAATAGTAGTAGAATTGTAAGCGTGTCTTTATTTAGATGCGTTCAGATAAGAAACAGACAGGATCAATATATTGTGGAACAGAATGACAGGTGAAGAATCGGGGCTGTGTTTGGAAATTGTCAAAGAGAATTCCTATCTATATTGAATCTGAATGTGTCAAAAAAAACTTTAAAAAGGAAGAGTTATTTCTCCATCGAACTAAAGATTGATGTATCAAACTGATGATATAAGCCATTGTCAACAAACATTTCTTCAGGTCTTTGTGTTGTTGTGGAGTTTTATATTTTTTGATAATTCAAAGAGGAAATTGTTTATCATATATAAAGCACATCTTGATATTTTTCACTTTTTTCAATAGTGCAAGTTTACAGTTGTTGTAATGCTTAAGAAGACATTTCCTCGTAACCTCTGTCACATCACATGATGGAGTCGGGGATCTGCTGTTGGACTTCAATGATGCCGCTCAGTACACCAACAAATAAAAACATTGCAGCACTTTAAGATCTCTTAGATGTTTTAAAATGAAAAGTGTGTTGAGTCTGTCGGTCCACTTCTGTATGTGTTCTCTGAGAGTTAATGAGGTACTGCGAGATTTGACAGGGCTCTTGTTTTGATCCTGTAGATAATAATTCATAAAGGTTGACCAGGAAACACATTAACAAGAGTTCATGAATACTCAAAAAATCCCGTCAAGTCACACCTCCCCAAATCTGGAGCACACGTCACAGGAAGACCAAACCAATTGTGACGGTGCTCATACAAACGCTAGGCTGACAGCCGGGGCCATTTAAACTTTTGGAGTTTTCTTCTGTTGTGACAGTTAGATAACATAAGGAAGCGAGGTCGTACTAATTGTTTGTATGCAGTAATTAGAGGCTTGATTAACGAGCGCTGTTAATTAAACGCTCTTTCTAGGAATATAAGTTGAAGTTGTTGCATGATATTGCAAAAAGGACAACTACTCCAAGACAGAAGGACAGTGCTATCTTTAGAAGCACAAAGATCAGATGCTCTTTTTAATTGGATTATCTGATGAGCAGTCACCTTAGACAAGAGGATTAAGGGATTATCACGGATCAGACAAAGAACTTGAGTTTGTTGCTTTCTGATGAGAAGAGATAGCTGACAGTTTGAGAGAGTGATCGGTTTAGCAAAGTTGTTTTTGAGAAGCATTTAGTAGTAGGGTGGCTGACATGAGAACATTACGTTGTGTTGGCAACCACTCTCTGTGTACAGTGATTTGAGGGGTTCTGTTACTGAGTGCAATATGAAGGACTTGGCAGGGATCCTGTGTTGTCTGGGACTGGGGGAGAAGAGCCACATCCTACAGATCAGGGATTTCTGGGAGGGAATTGTTCTCACCAAGGTAAGGCTCTTGTAATAACGCTGGAAGTTACTGGGGTTTGTTTATAATGACCACAAATATATTACTACTGTATACTTGTGATGTTTATGGACTTTCTGTGGAAGTTTCAAAGTTTCTGTGGGTATTTACTGCTGCTCATTTGTTGACTTGTGGTAAAGCTACATGTAGAGGCCATCATATTAGACACCAGTTTGATATAATAATAGAAATTGTATTAATTGGGACTAGGACTGTCCTTTTATTGTCAAAGTTCCTCTACTGATTGGGAAGTTATAGTGTATCTTTGGATTCAATGAATGAATACTTCATCATATGACTACAGCCCCATCCCATGTTTCAAGTGAAGAGGGCATCACTGTAGAAAGTTTTTGGAAACAGCAGCTGTTGCTTGCAATGAGGATATCTTGTAGTCTGTTGTAATGTGTATATGTTGGATGGATTGTGTATCTTGCCAATCTTAATTGATAGATTTCAATGGCACTATAACCTAGATGTTCTGGTCTAGTTGTGTCATATGATTTTGAATGGATCTGTGGGTATTTACAGAATGTGTAGAATTTGATCTCTCAGCAGAACACAAGATTTGATGTTATTGTTAAGTCTAGAGTAGATATAGTGATACCTTTGTGCACTTACAACAGGACTGGTAATGGGTAGTTTGTGATCTGTGAAACACAGCTGGTATTATCTGAGAGAGAGAGAGAGAGAGAGAGAGAGAGAGAGAGAGAGAGAGAGAGAGAGAGAGAGAGATGATTTAATAGAGAGAAATATGTCATCATTAATATATTCAAGGATTCACTTGAAAGTTTTCTTACTACATGTTCAGCATCTTAGTCTAAATAACCTAAATGATATTGAACAGTGAGCCTTTTAACTGTTCTAGTCTTATAAGAAGAAATAATGAAGGAAAAATCCCACTATTAAAATATATTTTAAAGGAGCACCAATTTAGTTTGAGACTTACATTTTCAAATGCTATAAAAATTTATTTTATTATCATGAAAAGATTATTAAATAAAGTAGGTTTTTAAGTCCTAATGATTTTCGGGATAATTTAAAAGGAAATGAGGAAAGAGATTTTTCACTTTTCAGATTAACATAAAGATTATGATTCATGACATTCCACAGCGTTAGTCTTAATTAAATCAGTGATACTGGTAGACACCTAGCTGAAAGGTTACGTTGAATTGCCGGATTACTTATTTTACTGGTACAAATTGTTTGGATATTTCACATTGCTCCTAACTGTATCATTTTACTGATGTAATGTCATTAGATATCTATAATTGTACATGGATATACCTTGATATCCTCACTAGAGTAAAGAAAGAAGATTAAGTTATTTCCAGTGGTATTCCACTGATCAATTGTACAAGTTGAACACCTGTATTTATACCTTTGCATTGTAAAGATGTTTTACAGTAATGAATTTTACCTCCTGAATGCCTTCACAGAACTGTCACAACCTGTGATGATTTCTTGACCTTTTGCTACTAAAATGTGATATCTTGACCTTTTAGTACCAAAATATGCACAGGTGGTGCTTCTTTTTTTTGGGGGGGGAGGGGGGCTGAATGTAAATATTTGGCAGTTTTGATAGGCTAGGATAATAAGACCCCCAAAAATTCCAAGCAGCTCAGAGAAAACATTCAAACACTCAATTATATATACATTATCAGAGAGATTGGGGGGAAGTATATAAATAATCATTAATATTGAGATGAGGGCTATCGGTGTTAAACGGCCTGCAGTCAGCAGATTTAGATGATGGGAGGAGATAGCATGCTGCCATAGATTTATTACAGGGCTTTATTGGTCTGGCTGTAATACACAATTATCTGGTTACCATATATATACAGACCCTGAACTCTGGAGCAGCACAGGTTACACTATTTGTTCAACTTGTTAGGTATGTGTATACTGTTTATAGGGAGGGGATAGTGGTATATGTGTACTGTTTATAGGGAGGGGATAGTGGTATATGTGTACTGTTTATAGGGAGGGGATAGTGGTATATGTGTACTGTTTATAGGGAGGGGATAGTGGTATATGTGTACTGTTTATAGGGAGGGGATAGTGGTATATGTGTACTGTTTATAGGGAGGGGATAGTGGTATATGTGTACTGTTTATAGGGGGGGATAGTGGTATATGCATGGAATTTAGTCTTGCTGAATTCTTTCTCTTTCACCAAGGTCAAGGTTATGGTTATTTCTCTACATTCTACAAGGACACAACAACACAAACAACCTCCAGTGCAATTTCTGCTTCAAAGGACATTCTGTTTATGTATATATAAAGACAGGGGTTTCTATATACATTGATCAAAACAAGAACTCACTTTTGTTCTAAAACAATTGCCCAAGGTTGGTTTGATTGTGTTTATGGTTTCTCTGTGGCCTGGCATGGCCCCGTTGCTTGTTTTCGTCTTTGCGGCAGCGATTTTGGAAATCTGCGACACCGCGGGGGAATGTGGTGACAATGGAAACTGTCAGAACTTTTGTTTTGTGTCAGTTCCAGAAATAAAGCAAGAATTTCAGGTCATTGAATAACGGCTTGGTATGAGGCCCGTGTGACATTTTGAGTGGAAGGTGTCAGTATAAGGGACATGTTGTCAGATATAGAACGCTGTGTACTGTTACCTTAGTATCACCAATACTGTATTCTCTCTTCAAAGTCACTGAGAATAAGATACTGAGGGAGAACAGGTGCTTGTTTCTCTTGCTAAAAGGATGACCTAACAAGTAGGCCTAACTTCCAATATCTATCTTCTTCTCTTGAGTCAAATGTTATAGGACAAAATCATTTTTAATTGTAATGATTTTGTCATTCCTAAGTTTTATAGGCTAATTCATACACTGCCATTATAACGGTGATGATTCTGCTTGGTAACCTGTGGTTTTGTCTTTTTACATTATTTAGTCATCACGGATCTTAGAACAGCACAAAGAGTTGTCATTCCATGTAAAGTGGAGTTTTATTGGCTATAATCATATCACTTTAATGGATTTCCCATTTGTAAATGTTCTTTTTAAAATTTTATAAAATGACATGAAGATGCCTATCGCCCCCTCGTCGCTTCAGGCGGCACACGCTTTGAATTCTTTGTCTCTATCCTTGTTGTGGGTGGATCTAGGGGGCCCAAACTCTGACCCCCACCAAGTCACCAGTCAGTCATAATGCTTCAAGTTATTTGTCTCTTCAAAATAAAAAGTTGAAATCAATCGGTGATCTTAAGGATGACGTTTACTCAGAATGAAAAAAAAATTCCACTGATGATAATGACAAACCATCTACTGTGTGTTATAGACCTTACATAGTAGTGTTATTCTTCACTTTCAAAAAAGTAGGTCAATGACCTACTTTTTGAGTTAATGTCCATTGAATATTTTTTGAAAATTTAAGAAAAATCCTTAAAAATATTACACTATGATTGAGAGTTTCTTAATTGTGAAAATAATACAAATTGCTTAACTCTTTAACAAATGAAATACAGTATATGAATGGTAGTGACATTAAATGGATACAAAGCATTAAGTTTTCATTCACAATTTTTATAGATATTCTAGTCCGAATTTCCTCTATCAGTTTTCAAATTACTTCCCATTTTTGATTCAATATAACAAAAAACTGAATGATGATAATGCTAAAACATTTATAGTATTAAACTAAGTATATTGACCTTTTTCTGTTGGCATAAAATGTATATGAGATCAATGATCAAAATTTTGAGATATGGTGTCTTTTATCATTTTTAAGCATTTTTAAATATTTTTGTAGTGTGTGCCATACGATTATCTAAACGAAAAAGCAAGATAAAACCAACAGAAAATATGCAAAATTATGTTGACTAACAGATAAAATCTTTACTTTAAATATTATAGTACTACCAAGATTATTTCAGTGGAAAACAAAATCTGAAAAATTAAGCCCGAATTTCCTCTGTTTTGCTAAAAGTCAAAATTTGTCAGAGCCTTATTCCATAATTTGGTAAACATATCAATTCTTATGTCAATAATAATTCATTTCATAAATGCTTTTTGTATTTAAAACAAATTTTACTCGTGAAATTTAACTACTTAACAATCCGGATTTGAGAACTCAAATCCTGAGTAAACAACGTCCTTAATGCAATGTATAATGAAGCATTACAATGCAAAAACTTCAGAGAAAAATGTTCAATTCATCTCTGACTCCTATAACTGAAGTTAAAAACCTTATAACTGAAGTTAAAGCCTTTGTAGATTTGATATTTTTTACCGTTCGTAATTGTTTTAATGTTATAACTGTCCAGTCATTGTTTTATGTATTGAAGAACCACCCATGTTAATGATCGTAACTCGTTGAACCACAGATATGATGGATGGTTGTAGTAAAGAATTCGAATCGGTGGACTTTAAGTGACGTCCCCTGACCAATGGAAGCAGAGCGCCTATGCCAATGATGGCCTGCTCCACATTCAAACATTTTACACTCGTACCTTTCATTTATTAAGTCATGATTTTATTATGTGGTTCTGGCCCTTTATTAATTATTCAGTCATTCTGGGGACATTAAACCTTTAGATTCTCTCTGTTGATTGGTTCAGCTTTGTGACCCTATGTCAAGTCTCTAATAGTCTTCATGATAACTTCTTAAGTATATTAAGCCAGCTCCTAGTAAACGGTTAGTACTCTTATACAATGTACATTAATGACCACATAAAAAAGAGAGTTTAACGAGGTTGTCTCCTGGTCTATTAGACAATTAACTCTCATTAACATGGGGTCAGAATTTCAAAGATTTTACACCAGGAAAAGTCAAAGCACAAGCTTCAAAATGATTAATGACCTTATCTACACTCTCCATCAAGGGAGACAACTTTTCCTTCTTCTGCTAATTAGCTCCCTTAACAGACTGTTTATATTTAGAGAATGTGCTGTTTAAATAAATATAAACCTGTCATTGGCCAAGAGAGTCATTAAAAGTACAGGTAGTTAAAACTAATGTTAAAAGTACGGGCTAGTTAATTTGGATCTCAATCTTTTTCCTTATTAAGGTGTTAGAAATAGATGCATGCTTAATTATAGATGGCTTTTATTTAATTAATTTTCATTTTTTACCACTTGATACCTATTAAAGGAATAATTGAATTGAATTGAATTGCCTTTTTAAGGAGATAGTTTTCATCTGATGCCATGGATTTTTGTACACCTTCAATTATGTTTTCAATTCATTCATAAAACCAACAAAAATGTGGGAATGTGTGAGAGAGAGAGAGAGAGAGAGAGAGAGAGAGAGAGAGAGAGAGAGAGAGAGACTTTCATTGAAATGATTTGTTGTATACCTTCAATTATATTTTCTCAATGAATTCATTAAAACAATGCAATGAGAGAGAGAGAGAGAGAGAGAGAGAGAGAGAGAGAGAGATGTGATGTAGTTGAGGTGGACAGGGAGGATATTATATTACATGGCCGTTTGGTTACTTTATCCCATTGAGCTGTCCAGATGAATAAACCTCCTCATCTCCACAGAATAGGGGAGTTCATTTACTCCCCAAAATCAATAGCTGATTTGTAGGAAATGACAAAGAATGAGCTCTCTGACACGGGGGACGAGTAAATGGAGTAGAAGAAGGGGATGAAGGAGAGAGGGATAATTCAGCCCTGGTAGGAAGCTGTAGTAAGCAGTCTGACTGTGATGAGGTCTATAGATGGGGTTTCTCTCGGAATCCAAGCCCGAGTCCAAGTGCTTCACGGAAAACAATCTTAGAGGATGCAATATTGGAATTATTACATAGTGAACAGTGGAGACATCAGTGGGTGTAGGAGATTTGTGATAGGGTCGGGTGGTGTATGATTGCATCCTGTGTGATAGATCTCTAGGAGTCAGTTGTAGGATGTAGGCACGGAGAGATGCTAAGACTCTGTAGATGCTGACTGTGAATCACCAACACCATTTCTGTAAAGTTTCTGATATCAAAAAGTAAAAGTGTCGGGATATGCCGGTGAATATTGATTGGAGTTACCTTTGTCTCTTAATATCACGGCTAACCAGGGGTTTATAGAAACCTGAAGTCACGCCACTGTGACAAAACGAACAACAGGTGTGGGATGGGAGACAGCAACATGTTACTGACGGTGATCGCATCGCTGAGGTTGGTCAATTATACCTACTTTGGAATCTTAATCTTGAGGTGTTTTTGCCTTTGGGAGATTGGCCTTGTACAGTTACTTGCAAGTTCCAATTTTCTATCTAGATTTCTAGTGGTAGAATTCATTCTTGTGGAGATGTCATAAACGAATGCAATTGTCTTGGGAAGATTTTGATGGGGATAGCAGCATGTTGGAAAATGCCAGCATGTATAATGATTTATATGGCAGAGAACTGGATTCAGCTTTGTAAGATTGTCAATAATCGAGTCTTATTGTCAAACTGGTGGTAGTTAGCATGTCATAAAAAAGGCTGAAAACCTAAACCAAATTGGAAAACAAAGACAATTTAGGAAGAAAACGAATGTAATTGCTCATCGATTCCATCATAGGATGGGTTTTGTGAACCACTAGCCAGTGATTGATGCTGCAATATTTGTTGCTCTCTGTCAAGATAAGCTTCTTCATCCCAATTGAATAGGAGCATTAACTCGGGGTGGTTGGGGGGAGGGTGTCCGATTTGTTTTATTTTTTACAAAATATTGAGGTTGTATGGAATATATGTTTGAACCAAAAGGTCAGTATAATTGATGTACCTCAACTCTTCTTTGAATTTTGTGAATGACAGTGGAGGTTTAAAATCACTTTCACAATCTGTGTCATCAAACTTTGAGAGGGTATTAATTATCTCGTTACAACTTTAGACTACCCATTAAGTCTAATTGGAATCTTTCTATTATATGAAAAAAACTCAGGTTATCAAATAATGTACATTTATGGTTTTTCATTTTAAATATAGAAAATACTTGTGGTGAAAAGATTGAGTAATTTAGAAAATGTGCGGATGGTTTGGAATATGAGAGGAATGTTTCCTGATTTGCATAGACTTGTGTGTGGTAACAGGTCCACATAGCTGTCAGCAGTAGATATCAAATCAGTCCACGTTTCTCCTTCTCTTTGATCTATAATTAACGCTATAGATACAATGGTATCATACACAACAGCTTCACTGCTAGTGGCCATAAGGACTGAAATGTTAGTTTAGAGATGTAGAAAAGGGAAAAAAAAAGGTTTGGAATGATTTCAGCAGCCATGTGTGTTGTGGATGGCTGGGCTGTAGGGGGTATGCATCGGAGCAAGATCTGTCGTGGAGATTGTGGCTACAGTGATGATGTCACTGATACAGTCCTCATTTATCATTATTCATTTTTTCCCCTCATTGAAAATAATGTATGACAGCCCTAAGGAGGCCGAACAATGAGACAAAAAAGGGGAGAGCCATCTGTTGATGGTCGTAGATATCCATCAGTTCTGATATCATCATTGATATCCAAGGTATATGTCCCCCAGTTGTAATGCTTACCATTGATATCTAAGATATCCAGGTATTGTAATGCTTGCAATTCATATCTTTAAGATATCCAGGAATTGTAATAGATGCTGATATCAGATATGCTGATATATTTAGTTAATTCTGATATATGTACATCCAAATTACTGGTACTAATTGTCTGAGAGTGTAATTTTTGCTATAGATTAAATAAATTGGATGAATCTTGGATAAAAAAGCATGGAGGTATCTTTAGCATGCGTATATTTTGATACTGATGTGTAGCAAGATGTGTGCAGGGAGATACAGCCAGTCTGTGCAGCATTATCTAGTAAAAACATGGAGGCCTGACGTTCCATGATGAAGGAAGGAACTTGTCGATTTATGCAACAGAGGAGATGATCCGCTGCATCAGGAGCATTCTGTAGGGTGTATTATGGTCAGTGATCTGTAATGTACTGAGTCAGTAATGTAGATTCCTTGAGAGACATTGACCACTAAGGGAGATCACTCTGTATAGATGGTATTGGACCCAGTGATACTAAGATCATTAGTTGATTCATATTGCTATACTATTACATCCACAAAGTGTAAAAACAACAACCTGACCAGCTCTCACAGAGTACCATATATTGCAGCCATTGTGTTGTAGCAGACTTACAATCAGTTTACCATCACAAGACAGTGCCCCCTCTCCCTCGCTGGAATCTGCCGTGCAGACATCCAGTTATTTCCCCAATTACATTACATACTGTTTTATTAATTTGTGTGGAATTGTTCCAATCAGGCCCTAATTATGATTGGCGCTAGTTTGAATTATCAGATTTAAATATAGAACAGAGCCCGTGCTCTCTCCTCTCTCTCGGATTTCTGGTGTTGGAGACAGCTTGCAAACTGCCAAAGAGTAATTGTACAAGAAATTGAATGCATGATTTGCAATGTTACTCTGCAAACCCTCTGCAAATTTGTCATAGCCAAACTATTTAGTATTGTGTTTAATCTCCGGGTTTCAGCATTTATCTGCCGGTGGTAAGGGGTGATGCGCTGGCTCCACTGCTCAATCTTGTTTGTGGTTATTACAAAGAAAGTAAAATTGATTTGGTGCTAATTACTGTATATTTATACAAGTTGTCTTGATGTTTGGTCAGTAGCCACAGAGGGGGCAAGTTCTCAGAAACACCTGATGTTTAATTGGTGGACCAGCAAGGAGAGTGCTTCAGATGTTGCAGAGGGATTTTACTGACACTGAGTTAGTATTAAGTGAATCTATGGTGTTACAACTCAGGTAGAAATAACTTTAAAAATATTGGAAGAAGTCATATTTTTTTTTCACTTTTTATTTTTATAATAGTGCATTAGTGTGTTCATCAAATAATTGAATTTACCAAATCGATGTGTCAAAGGCAACTAAAGAGTAATGAATAATTTATGAAATAGCATATATCAATTTGTATTAAAAAAAATTGTGTCAGAAATGTCAAAAGATCGACACACTTACTTCTTCCTTGACACGGGCACGGTTCATTAATTAGCATGAAGTGTTAAGTGAATTAACGTGCAGCAAATATTTGTACCTTGGTGTGTATTGATCATATTGGACGTGTTTTTAGCATTGTTACCATTTAAATTTTAAATTCTGTACCTTTATCATAAAGCATGTCATCGTAATGTCAAGGGGGTGGCTAATGTCCCGTATAGCTGGCCCCTAGGGGACCACAGTCAATAAACTTGGGGGAGAGACCAGTCAAAGGGAGGAGGGAACCAGCTACAGGGGAAAAGGACCAGTCAGAGATAGCTGGACTTGTTATTGATGACCTCATAAAATTAGCTTATACGTTATTAAATTTTAGTACATGATTATTAATGTGATTATCATATCCATACCTGTGATGAATTTTAAGTGAACTTTTAATTACGTTGTCTGTGTGTTCAATGAAGAACTCCCCTGAGGATCCGTATGAACTTCATTGATGAATCCTCGATAATTTCTGTTCTTGGTGTTTAGGATGTACCATCATTTGTTCATCGCACCACTGGGTGTTTAGCCTGTGTATTTATTAATGAGGTATGGAATGATAGGCTTCCATCTTACTGTAATGATTTAATAGACACTCTCCTGAGACCTTTGGTGCTATAGACGGGTCTAGGGAACCAGTAATTAGTCATTTATTGGCTGCCATTGTTTGTGGGGTTTGATGGTAGCGAGTCAGTATCAATGATTCATAGTTCTAAGTACCCAGCATAAGTAACTGGTGCTGTTATATTAGTAACCAAGGCATCCAACACCTGTCAGGAAGCTGTGAGTCAGTGGAACTCTGGGATACATCGTGGCTCCCCGCTCCGATTGGACAGATGCTGGTGACTGTGTAAATGTAGCTCTGTTGACTCGGGCTGTCAGCCATCTATACTCCATCTCTGTGTAGATTAAAGATTTATGTAACACTGATATTACCTGTTTGCCAGTCTTCATCACTCATTACTGTTTGATGGCCCTGTGATTACAGTAGCTTTTTATATAATAAGTTGGTGATATATTAGGGCATTATTTAATTTCACTTCTCGGCATATGTCCTCACACCTGCCTTGGATGCAAAAGGTTACCTGTTAATGTAATCAGATTAAATAATTTGCATGCAACATCAATGAAAGAATTCTGTTAATGTGTATTATACCAGTACTGTAGAATGACAAGTCAGTCTTTACAAGTATGGGTATGTTATATGGGTGTGAGAGTGTTCAGTCTTACAGAGTATATTTGTGGATACGAGAGTGTTCAGTCTTACATAGTATGTTTGTGGATACGAGTGTTCTGTGTTACAGAGTATATTTGGTTGCTTACCTGTAATGATGTTGTTTGTTCTGTGTTTCAGGTAAATGGTCAGGATCTGTCACAAGCCAGTCACGAGGAGGCCGTAGAAGCGTTCCGCGCGGCTGCTGAGCCAATCACAGTGGAGGTTCTACGACGCGTCAGCAAGACGAAGATGAAGAACACGCCCCCAGCAATGGTGTCCACATCTACCCAGACAGAGGAGGAGCTGTACAGCCGACCCCCCACCCCGCCATTCTTCACCTACCCCCCAGGGTAAGCATCGTCTTATAACCAAGTCTGACCCCCCTTCCCACCTCGCCATTCTTCACCAACCCCCCAGGGTAAGACACCCCCCACCCCACCCCACCCTGCCATTCTTCACCTACCCCCCAGGGTAAGCATCGTCTTATAACCAAGTCTGACCCCCCTTCCCACCCCACCATTCTTCACCTACCCTCAGGGTAAGACACCCCCCAAGACTCATATAACAGACACCCCCCCCCCCCCCCCCATGGTAAGGTATTTCCCATTGTAACAGTCTACCCTTTACCTGCTGGTAAAGATGTTGTGGGATATCATTGCCCAATAATTACTTTTTATTCTCTCACCAACCCTCAACCCCCAGCCTCACTACTCTCGCCAACCCTCAACCCCCAGCCTCACTACTCTCGCCAACCCTCAACCCCCAGCCTCACTACTCTCGCCAACCCTCAACCCAGCCTCACTACTCTCACCAACCCTCAACCCAGCCTCACTACTCTCACCAACCCTCAACCCAGCCTCACTACTCTCACCAACCCTCGACCCCCAGCCTCACTACTCTCGCCAACCCTCAACCCCCAGCCTCACTACTCTCACCAACCCTCAACCCAGCCTCACTACTCTCACCAACCCTCAACCCAGCCTCACTACTCTCACCAACCCTCAACCCCCAGCCTCACTACTCTCGCCAACCCTCAACCCCCAGCCTCACTACTCTCACCAACCCTCAACCCCCAGCCTCACTACTCTCACCAACCCTCAACCCCCAGCCTCACTACTCTCACCAACCCTCAACCCAGCCTCACTACTCTCACCAACCCTCAACCCCCAGCCTCACTACTCTCACCAACCCTCAACCCCCAGCCTCACTACTCTCACCAACCCTCAACCCAGCCTCACTACTCTCACCAACCCTCAACCCCCAGCCTCACTACTCTCACCAACCCTCAACCCAGCCTCACTACTCTCACCAACCCTCGACCCCCAGCCTCACTACTCTCGCCAACCCTCAACCCCCAGCCTCACTACTCTCACCAACCCTCAACCCAGCCTCACTACTCTCACCAACCCTCAACCCAGCCTCACTACTCTCGCCAACCCTCAACCCAGCCTCACTACTCTCACCAACCCTCAACCCCCAGCCTCACTACTCTCACCAACCCTCGACCCCCAGCCTCACTACTCTCACCAACCCTCGACCCCCAGCCTCACTACTCTCACCAACCCTCGACCCCCAGCCTCACTACTCTCACCAACCCTCAACCCCCAGCCTCACTACTCTCACCAACCCTCGACCCCCAGCCTCACTACTCTCACCAACCCTCGACCCCCAGCCTCACTACTCTCACCAACCCTCAACCCCCAGCCTCACTACTCTCACCAACCCTCAACCCCCAGCCTCACTACTCTCACCAACCCTCAACCCAGCCTCACTACTCTCACCAACCCTCGACCCCCAGCCTCACTACTCTCACCAACCCTCAACCCAGCCTCACTACTCTCACCAACCCTCGACCCCCAGCCTCACTACTCTCACCAACCCTCAACCCAGCCTCACTACTCTCACCAACCCTCAACCCAGCCTCACTACTCTCACCAACCCTCAACCCCCAGCCTCACTACTCTCACCAACCCTCGACCCCCAGCCTCACTACTCTCACCAACCCTCAACCCAGCCTCACTACTCTCACCAACCCTCGACCCCCAGCCTCACTACTCTCACCAACCCTCGACCCCCAGCCTCACTACTCTCACCAACCCTCAACCCCCAGCCTCACTACTCTCACCAACCCTCGACCCCCAGCCTCACTACTCTCACCAACCCTCAACCCAGCCTCACTACTCTCACCAACCCTCGACCCCCAGCCTCACTACTCTCACCAACCCTCAACCCAGCCTCAATACTCTCACCAACCCTCAACCCAGCCTCACTACTCTCACCAACCCTCAACCCCCAGCCTCACTACTCTCACCAACCCTCAACCCAGCCTCACTACTCTCACCAACCCTCAACCCAGCCTCACTACTCTCACCAACCCTCAACCCAGCCTCACTACTCTCACCAACCCTCGACCCCCAGCCTCACTACTCTCACCAACCCTCGACCCCCAGCCTCACTACTCTCACCAACCCTCAACCCCCAGCCTCACTACTCTCACCAACCCTCAACCCCCAGCCTCACTACTCTCACCAACCCTCAACCCAGCCTCACTACTCTCACCAACCCTCAACCCAGCCTCACTACTCTCACCAACCCTCGACCCCCAGCCTCACTACTCTCACCAACCCTCAACCCCCAGCCTCACTACTCTCACCAACCCTCAACCCAGCCTCACTACTCTCACCAACCCTCAACCCAGCCTCACTACTCTCACCAACCCTCGACCCCCAGCCTCACTACTCTCACCAACCCTCAACCCAGCCTCACTACTCTCACCAACCCTCAACCCAGCCTCACTACTCTCACCAACCCTCAACCCCCAGCCTCACTACTCTCACCAACCCTCAACCCCCAGCCTCACTACTCTCACCAACCCTCAACCCCCAGCCTCACTACTCTCACCAACCCTCAACCCAGCCTCACTACTCTCACCAACCCTCAACCCAGCCTCACTACTCTCACCAACCCTCAACCCAGCCTCACTACTCTCACCAACCCTCAACCCAGCCTCACTACTCTCACCAACCCTCGACCCCCAGCCTCACTACTCTCACCAACCCTCAACCCCCAGCCTCACTACTCTCACCAACCCTCAACCCAGCCTCACTACTCTCACCAACCCTCGACCCCCAGCCTCACTACTCTCACCAACCCTCGACCCCCAGCCTCACTACTCTCACCAACCCTCAACCCAGCCTCACTACTCTCACCAACCCTCAACCCCCAGCCTCACTACTCTCGCCAACCCTCAACCCAGCCTCACTACTCTCACCAACCCTCAACCCAGCCTCACTACTCTCACCAACCCTCAACCCAGCCTCACTACTCTCACAAACCCTCAACCCCCAGCCTCACTACTCTCACCAACCCTCAACCCCCAGCCTCACTACTCTCACCAACCCTCAACCCCCAGCCTCACTACTCTCACCAACCCTCAACCCAGCCTCACTACTCTCACAAACCCTCAACCCCCAGCCTCACTACTCTCACCAACCCTCAACCCCCAGCCTCACTACTCTCACCAACCCTCAACCCCCAGCCTCACTACTCTCACCAACCCTCAACCCAGCCTCACTACTCTCACCAACCCTCAACCCCCAGCCTCACTACTCTCACCAACCCTCAACCCAGCCTCACTACTCTCACCAACCCTCGACCCCCAGCCTCACTACTCTCACCAACCCTCAACCCCCAGCCTCACTACTCTCACCAACCCTCAACCCCCAGCCTCACTACTCTCACCAACCCTCAACCCCCAGCCTCACTACTCTCACCAACCCTCAACCCAGCCTCACTACTCTCACCAACCCTCAACCCAGCCTCACTACTCTCACCAACCCTCAACCCAGCCTCACTACTCTCACCAACCCTCAACCCAGCCTCACTACTCTCACCAACCCTCAACCCCCAGCCTCACTACTCTCACCAACCCTCAACCCAGCCTCACTACTCTCACCAACCCTCAACCCCCAGCCTCACTACTCTCACCAACCCTCAACCCAGCCTCACTACTCTCACCAACCCTCGACCCCCAGCCTCACTACTCTCACCAACCCTCAACCCCCAGCCTCACTACTCTCACCAACCCTCAACCCCCAGCCTCACTACTCTCACCAACCCTCAACCCCCAGCCTCACTACTCTCACCAACCCTCAACCCAGCCTCACTACTCTCACCAACCCTCAACCCAGCCTCACTACTCTCACCAACCCTCAACCCAGCCTCACTACTCTCACCAACCCTCAACCCAGCCTCACTACTCTCACCAACCCTCAACCCCCAGCCTCACTACTCTCACCAACCCTCAACCCAGCCTCACTACTCTCACCAACCCTCAACCCCCAGCCTCACTACTCTCACCAACCCTCGACCCCCAGCCTCACTACTCTCGCCAACCCTCAACCCAGCCTCACTACTCTCACCAACCCTCGACCCCCAGCCTCACTACTCTCACCAACCCTCAACCCCCAGCCTCACTACTCTCACCAACCCTCGACCCCCAGCCTCACTCTTTGGTCAGTTTCTGTCCTACCGGAGATTATGATGTTACAGAAAGGATAACCCTGTTATAACTATGAGGGAATTAATTTGTTCATCATCTACAAAGATATCCCCTCTCTTTGTAATTATCTCTGGTGCTTATTGGGAACAGAGATTATTTGAAGCTTTGTGGAGTCTGAACAGAAACTAAAGAAAAGGGGGGAAATTATTATAGATGATTTCATCAGGGGTTAATTGAAGCAAGGGAATGAAGCCTAACGTCTTATAATCGTTTCTTAACCACCCTCCCTAAGAACTTTAGAGTCTAGTAATTATATTTTATAACCAGCTTTTTGATTGGCACTTCGGTGCCGTAACTTGGGAAAAGAGCTTAATTACCATGGTAACTATAGGTCGGAAAGAACAGATGCCCCTAGCGTTTATGTTCAGGTTTTTTAATGTATAGAAAACAGATAAAATTTGAAGTTTTTTGCATGCACTAAGAGAATCTTTCCAAGCCCCTCACGTCTGTTGATGAGGTAATGGTGCTGACTAGAGCCGCCAGAATCAAGACTTTGTGCCGGACCAGATTGAAACGTTTTATGTACAGATTATCTTCTTATTATCGAGATCAATCACAAAAGGCTGCCAGATTCCACCTTTTTTTACACGAGGCTTATCTGCGGAATTGGTTGTATGTGTTCATCTAAATGTTGACTGATGGATTTCAAATAACATGTTTTTATTTTGTTAAGAAAAATGATACATGCATTTTAGTGGAAGGAATTTGTTCAGATTTAAATTTTTTTTATACATGCATCAAACTTTAGAAGTAAAAAGATTAAGTAAGTATGAAAGAAGACATTTATTGAAGGATTGATGGGTTCCTCTCTAGATGTAAGTAAATCTTGGCTGGAGCCTGAGGGATCAGAGATCCTTTGGGGGCTTTAACTTTTTGCCAGAATCCAGGAGAATTGAGTGCTATACAAACAATGTAGGGGAAACAACACACACGGCTGATGTTTGAATTAAGAGATAGCAAGAGACTCCCACAGATGCTGTATAAGCCTTCTATCAACTCCACAAACATTTTGCCTCTTTTATTTCAATGTTTGCTGTGTTCAACCCAATCTTTTTCATTACAAGTTGTTGAGGGAAATGGAACAGTCTGTGATGCTGAAGAGCCAGTCCTGACAGCTTCATACAATTTTAAATTTGTGTTTTTATTAATTTCAAGATTTGACATACTCATTCATTTCTGGTCCTGTCAATTAATTGGAAAACATGAGAGAGTTTTTTTTATGCTAGATTGCTGTAGTTATCGTTGTTTATAAGACAGGTGCAACAGGTAGAGTTTACAGGTAGGCCTGTATGATATAGCTACCTGACATTGGCAGTACAATTATCAACCATTAGTCCACAAACGAATGCATTAACTCATAAAACCCCCACATCAAAGCATCCAGCTAAATGTTACATTAACTTTCATTTGACATTTTTATATGGGATTCCAGATTCAGCCTTCTCCTGCACACAAGGTTAAAAGCTTTCTTTCCTCGGTGCTCCATTTCGATGATGTTGGTCTGTCTTCTTATTTCGCAACAAAAGTGGATATAATGAACTTGTTGCTTTATCTGAGTCAGAAATCTGTGTACGCTATTGTAATAGGTATTATAAATGCTGATTAGGCGGCCGGTATCAAATATTACATCAGAATCTTCAGTATCTCCAGTCCCTCTCTATGATGTGTAATTACATTCATCTTATCACGATGACACTCAGGTTAGAGAGAAAGAATTCGTAAGATTTGAATAGTTGCGTTTTTATGACATTTTCTCCAGAAAAATACATAACCCAAGCAGAATAGTTGTGTGATATTCAGATAAGAGTAAATGGATCAGTAGATATGTAAAACTCCAAACCTCCACAGGCTGTTGTAACAGACAGGGGGAATCAAACAAAGCGGGCTGGTCGGTTTATTCTAATGGCCGTAGTCTCCAAATCTTTCCAAAAGGTTAGGTCCCTCAGTTGCCTTTTCACTTAAACTCATTTATCATATTTAATTAAACAGACATTCTGAAATTTGATCTGTCTAGTTGTTTCAACACAACAGAGGGCTGTTATCAAGGACAGGGAGAGAGAGGAAAAGGGGGACAAGATATTTCTCCAGGCCTGTACAATGTAGGTTTTTGAATATTATATGATCAGCTGAGAAAGGTAATGCACTCAGAGGCCCTAGAATTATTTACATTGCACGACAAATCACATAATATTTCAGATAAATTAAACCTTGTCAAAAATCCTTGATGTGATGATTTAATGCACGTAACACTGACCTGGATTCTTAACACTGTCTCACTCGTACAAAAACCCTGGGTCCCTCCCCCCCCCCCCCCCCCCAAAAAAAAAAAATAAACCCCTGGGTAACCCTGCACTGTCATGGTTACCAGGACTCTACATGGCCAGGGCAGGCGCCTTACTTCCTGTTAGAAATGCAATTGTCAAATAAATTTAAAACTAGATTTGTATCTTTTATTTCTCTCAATGTTTCCCACACCGACAGATAAGGCTTAATGGAGGAAAGTTGTTGCTGATTAATCTGGCTGCTTTTACAGTGGAGGCAGTCTCGGCTGACACTAGCAGTGGCATGAGTGATGGGGATTAATTTACAGTCCAAAATATATTAACCCAGGTCCTTATGTCATGAATCGAGGCAATGGGTGTAGCTGTAATGGGGTGCTGTGTTAACATGTATGTCTCATGGTTTCAGTAACTTGGCTGTGAGGTTGTACTAAGTTTAGATGGTTTGTGATCCTGCGTGTCCTGTCTGTTATTTTTTGCTTTCAGACTGTTTGTAGGTTGTATGTGGATGGTATCTGCTGTTCCTTAGCTTTATCCCCGAGTACAATGATATGATGCTTTGTCCTTTGTTTGTCTGTCTGTCTGTAGATTCTATATTTTATGTTTTCTGTTTGTAGGTTGTATGTAGATGGTATCTTCTGTTCCCTTAGCTTCTCCCCGAGTACAATGATACGATGCTTTGTCCTTTGTTTGTCTGTCTGTAGGTTCTATATTCTATGTTTTCTGTTTGTAGGTTGTACGAGGCCGGGACCCGCCGCCCCATGGCTTTCTCCCCGAGTACAGACATGGGTCTCACCGACATAGAGATGGCCCACAACATGGATTATGACGACCCTTACTTTGACGACAGAGTAGGATACGAAATGGAGTATGAGGTAACTATCAGCTTCAGTGGACATTGTCCGTGGATGCCCAGTGTAGTCCAATGGCCAATCAATGCTTTTACATGCAGCGTTATTTTAACCTTCGCAAAATTGTACAATCATTTGCCTCTCTGAATTTTTTATGAAGGATATAACTTGGTGATTAAACTTAAGGCCAGCTGATTGATATTTAGGCTATTTTTCTGTTTGTATTGTACATTAATAAATTGTATAGTAGTTATTTATTCAAAAGCATTGCAAACAAAGAACGGAAAAACAAGTTCTCCTTTAATTGTCTCGTAGCTGGGAATAGATTGAGTCACTGGAATATGTTTTGACTGATGGTTTGGTGCCCCTGTGCCTGAATGATTTACACAATATCGGCCTGCTACTGATATTATGAGACGTCTGAAGAAAGGAATTATATTGCTAGTGGTATCAAACGACCACAAATAGTATCAAAAGATAATTGTTTAATGGCGCTTTAATATGGCTATTTTTCTGCTGTCATTGGGAAGAAAGAGTTGGTGATTCTGTGTTTGACTAATGGTGTTTAATTGGACTAAAGTTGACACTGGAGCGTCAGATATCAAAACTCTCTCACTCCTGAAGTCTGCTAGAATTACGCCTGGTGCAGAATTACCGCAGATAGTGATAAATTTTTATTGCATTTAATAAGGCGCCTTTTTTGTCCCCGCAGAAATCCATTTTTATTGCAGTTGGATTGTTGATTGATTGACAAGAGCAGTCTACTTTTTTGGTGCAGAATCATTTAGTAACGAGCCTGGTGAATCCTCCTGTGTCTTTATCCTCAGCAGCCATTACTGAGTCAGTATGACAATGGTATTATGGCTGGTATTGAAATGAAATATGTTCATTTGCTCCACTCTATTCGACTTATTTACATCATTTAGCCTCAATGTGATGCCGTTTTGTGGAGATTTCTGGTTTTGGGGTCAGGGGTAATGACCTTGGTGCATATCGATGGTTAGATGCCCCTCCCTGTTAAGACGGATGAATTACCAGTTTCATGCGGAATCGCAAGATAAATCGGAGTTAGAGTCAGCTAGGGTTGTGGGCATTGGTGTGATTTAATGTGTAAGGGTTTTACTGTTGCATGTCTTTTTCTAGTCTCCTTACAATTAAATTCACAGCTTGTAATTGATTACTTCAAGATAAATGGGGGTCTTTGTTCAGTGGTGAAATAGACACCTAAATGCTCGTTTTAATTCAGATGTTTTTTTTTTCAAAACTCATTCAAAAAATTACATTTGTCAAAGACAAGTGAAATGTTAGCTCTCAGATACTCTGTGCCTGGTATAAAACAGACACTGAAGGGGAACGGGTGCTTGCTTTTTGTTGATGCAGCACAGAAACTAAACAAAACACAGTAAGGTATGGATGGGGCAGATTGTACAGATGGGGTTAGGAATGTATGTAGAAATAAAATTTTTTAATATTCTTTTAATTTTGGAGGTTTTTTTCAAGGTATAAGAAGGTTGATATACAATTGTAAATATGACCTACATTTTGATCTAATTAAAGGGTCAACCAGTTCAAATAGGTCCTCAGATTTTTGTTTGGTCCAAAAAGCGGTAGTGCTTCACTAAATATAGATCAAGACATAAAAGTGTTCAGCAAAACTGTTGAAAGAGAAAAGGCTTCAATCCAATCTACAAACTCAAATAAGTTCAAATTTATTTGAAAGTAATTCAAACAAGCTCTCTAGATCATGTTCCGATGGTTTGAAGTTGATGAACTCCCTTAATCCAGGATATTTACTGACTTGAAAGTTTGTTTTAATTACAATAACCCTCTCCTGTTTCGGTCCTTTGAGCGGCCCTTGTTGCGGTGAATTATCAACTCTGCTGTGTTTACTCTTGGGATCGAGCGACAGCTCTAGAGCTCCTACATCTCGCACCGTGTACAGAAGAACACACAGAGGCCCTGCCACTGTTGACAGAGGTGTTTTATTAACACTTGGACCCTCTCCTAAACAACTTGAGCAAACACCGTCTATTGATTGCAATAGATATTGTTAATTATTAGCCAGGCCATTGACAGGCTGATAGCAGGCTATTACACTCCTCTGTTTTAAAAAGAACAACATCAAAAGCAAGCAGAAGTAGCCATTACAGATGAAGGGTCTTCATTTACTGTGAGAGAAGGGTCTGTTTATTTGACAATCCTCGGGAACATTGTCTAAAAAAGCAGCAGATCATCTTGTATCAAGTCAAAACTGAGTGTGTCCTTGTTGTTTCCATATTCTTAGAGACTTGCTGATCTGAGAAAAATGAAGGCAATACAGAGTAAGGTGGTGAGGTAGCTGACTGTTATATATACGTGTATGGTATAAACTTGTCTTGCTTTGTTGATGTGATATGTGATGAAGTCCTCTTTTTTCTGCCTACAGGAAGTGATCCTTCACCGATCGGTGGAGCACCAGAAGTTAGGACTGACCTTGTGTTATGGTTCCCTAGAAGACGAGACGACAGACATATTTATTAGTGAGGTAAGTGGCCCCCAAATCCTTACTCTCATTGAGAAGCTTGCTTATTGTACGATTCAGTGAGTATAGAGTTTTCTATCATTCGTCCACAACATAATATAATGGTGACATTATTTACCCTTAGTTTTAGCTATTTTCAAGGGTAGGGGGGATCAAGTACTGCCCTTAGTTTTAGCTATTTCCATGGGTAGGGGGGATCAAGTAGTACCCTTAGTTTTAGCTATTTCCATGGGTAGGGGGGATCAAGTACTACCCTTAGTTTTAGCTATTTCCATGGGTAGGGGGGATCAAGTAGTACCCTTAGTTTTAGCTATTTCCATGGGTAGGGGGGATCAAGTAGTACCCTTAGTTTTAGCTATTTCCATGGGTAGGGGGGATCAAGTACTGCCCTTAGTTTTAGCTATTTCCATGGGTAGGGGGGATCAAGCACTACCCTTGGTATTAGCTATTTCCATGGAGCGGGGGTATCAAATACTACACTTGGGGATCAAATGTCCAAATCATTGGTTCATGTGTCCACCCTCTATTTCCAAGCAATCAGTCGCAAAGCGATGATGTTACCAATCAGGAAAAACTCTTTCTGGAGAAGGATCAGCTGTACCCTAATACTGGACAACAGTCACTTGTTATTACAAGACACAGAGCTCCTTCCTCGATTACACTAGCTGCAGTCTGTGGGAGGAGGATATCTGGGCTAGATTTGGTCTGTGAGTGGATTGTACATGTTTTCTGGGCTAGATTAGGTCTGTGAGTGGATCGTACATGTTTTCTGGGCTAGATTTGGTCTGTGAGTGGATTGTACATGTTTTCTGGGCTAGATTTGGTCTGTGAGTGGATTGTACATGTTTTCTGGGCTAGATTTGGTCTGTGAGTGGATCGTACATGTTTTCTGGGCTAGATTTGGTCTGTGAGTGGATCGTACATGTTTTCTGGACTAGATTTGGTCTGTGAGTGGATCGTACATGTTTTCTGGACTAGATTTGGTCTGTGAGTGGATTGTACATGTTTTCTGGGCTAGATTTGGTCTGTGAGTGGATTGTACATGTTTTCTGGGCTAGATTTGGTCTGTGAGTGGATTGTACATGTTTTCTGGGCTAGATTTGGTCTGTGAGTGGATTGTACATGTTTTCTGGGCTAGATTTGGTCTGTGAGTGGATTGTACATGTTTTCTGGGCTAGATTTGGTCTGTGAGTGGATTGTACATGTTTTCTGGGCTAGATTTGGCCTGTGAGTGGATTGTACACATTTCATGTACAAGGTTGCCATCAGGTGTCTGTCCTTGGGAAGAAGTCGGTAGTCTGGGGGAGATGATAGCTTGTTATTGCAGGGAAACCATTCTCCAGAGGTGGAGGCGAGGTCAAGAGAACCATTAAGTCAGGCGATGACGTCTGTAATATCCTAGCCTTCTGTGTAATACTGATAGCCGGCCCCAGGTAAGGCTTACCTGGTGTAAACTGATCACCATAATAAGAGCTGTGATAGATGGTGGGTCCCTGTATCCCAGTCTGTGTACCACTAGCCTTGTTGATGGGGGGAGCACGGGGTCCCTGTGTTATTAATGAGTTCGCTCCTCCCCCCTCATCCTGATTAACGACCCTCAGGTCAGTGATCAACCTTCAAGGATTGAAGATATTAAAAAACTCCAACTCGGCTATTAAATTATCTGATTACTTCTTGCCTCTAACAATTCACTACAGAAATATGTATGTTAGCAGACACTCTGTCAATTAGAAAAATGATGTGCATATAGTAAAGGAGAGGGATTGTTGATGCTTGATATTGGAGAATGCAGAGAGGGGCTCCATTATTGATGAGTTTTGTCTCCCTCTGAGCCTGCTGCACACACTTTGTGGTTGTAGCTCAGCATCCTTCAGGCCTCGGTGTGTGACTGATGGAGCAGGAAGCAGTCATTGGCGGGGAGCACCTGCCGTCAGCCCAGGGCACCTGCTGCTGGAAGCTCCCTCTACAGGCTAACGGCCTCAGATTATAACGGCCTCTGATACAGTGACAGGTCTTTTGTTTCTATTAGAATTTCCTTTATTTTGGTTTTGCTGTGTCAGATAGGCTAGACTCTCTTGAGAGCCCCTCAAGTCCTGCTGATTTATGATCCAAGTATCGGCTTCTCATGAGGGACAGCGCTCCAGATTTGACACTCTGGGGGAGAGAGGAATTCCATGAACCAATTTGACAGGCTAGCTGTAAATTCTCTGACATTCTTGACAGGTTGACATCTTGGGAACCTGGTGATGCATGTCGGAACTGACCAGGACTGGAGGAGAGGCGGAGATCGTGCCCCTCACCCACATAAATGTTGTCTGTTGTTAGTTTGCTGTTAGAACTTGCCACAGAGAAAGAAATAACATGTGCTCTTGTTTATAGAAAATTGCCACGAAAGAAAGGAGCATGGGCTGAAATAATGTGTTTCTGATCATGTAAAATTAATAAAGGCTCATTTTCCTTTAACCCATTAGATTGTTGAGCTCCTTAGATTGGTGAGCTCCTTAGATTGGTGAGCTCGTTAGATTGGTGAGCCCGCCTGTGTATTAGACCCTATGATAAGTTGTGACTGTAGGTATACACCAGGGGGGCTCAGCCAATTAATTTAATATCAAATTAAGGCTGCTAATTGGTTTGATTATCCTGTGTTGAGGCAGAAGATGTGTATTGGTGATGTAACGGTTCTGTCTTCTGAGCTGTGCTTCCTAGGATAGCAACATTAATAAAAAGAACATACCACATTACTGTCAATGTTCAATGTACAACTATTTTATATATACAGACAAGTTGGACCTACACTTGCTCTCGGTGACCGGGAGGGGATCAATATTTGTGTCCCCAGGTCTTTGTACCTTAATTAACTTCCACCCCATTAACTCCTTCCATTATAAGAAATCTATAGTTCTTATTGAAAGCAGAAATAACTTATGACATTCTGTTTAGAGAGTTTATTAATTTCTAAGGGGCTTTAAACGACTGATTTCTTCCTTATGTGTTGATTGAGTTATTATATCACTCAGACTTTGTAAGACTAATGAACCCTCTCTGCTGAGAGTTATTTATATATATGAAGGATGGTGTATATCAAAATTTTTTTCTGACTCTTTTTGTTGACTATTTTTTGGGATAATCTTTACCGATATTGAAATATCATGAAAGCAAAAATAGGAAATTATAAATCTGGGTGTCAATCTATAGAACTTGCCAAGCTAATGACCTTTTTGTGTTAGGGTGCTAATCCATACGGGTCTGGGATAGATTTGTGAGTACAAAGAATGTTCACTCAGATTTTGAATTATGATTCTGTCAGCACTAATAGCAGAACCAAAGATAAAATCAAACAGCACAATCATTCTATAAATCCTCTGTTTAGAGATAATTTATTGCACTGAGTGGAAATAAGATAATTTTTTTCTACCTCCCAAGACAGGAGAGCAGAAAAAGGCCATTTCTAATGGATTTATACTAAGGGTCTTTTTCCTGTTTTACTGGGTGAGAGGTCAGTGAACTCGGAGGATTTTATGAATTCTCCATCATGATTCTACAATTCCTTATCAGAATAGATTTTTGCTCTAAGTAAATCAATCATGTTTTCCACCCAGCAAAGTTTTGTAGACTGTAACAGATGTAGATGAGGGACAAACCTTACACAGAAAACTAATACAATCAAGTTCTTAATGAGGTCTCTTTACTGATTGTTGATAATACTGACGCTTTACTGATAATGGCCATCTCTTGTCCTGCACAGATTAGTTAATCCAATCCCAGTTTCTGCAGAGTTTTCTCCCCTGGAGACCGGGCCCACCATTGTTTTGTAAACACATGACTAACAAACTCTTTGCTGGTCCTTCCAACATGGAGAAGTTGCTTTAATTCATGAGGATGCATTTGCTAGCTGTCTTTGAAGTGAGATAATAGAGTTAGTGAGATTATCATCATGTATACACCAGGCCTCAGTATTTCCTAAACACCCCACTTCTTAATGAGCGGCCTATAATATAGGCTAATGCAATAATCAATTTCAGGCCTCTTTGAAATCAAATCATCCGCCTGATAAAATCTGAGAGGAGAGAAGTGACCACGTCATTTTGACTGTATGGCATCTGTCTCAAACTTCACGCTGGGGTCTTGACAAGCGCTGGTCAATATAACGGATCCTGGGTCAGGTCTGGGGGTCAGAGTGGCCTGAGAGAACCAGCAGTTGTTGTCTGTAAACATCGGGAAAACACGCTCTCTGTTTAAATGGGAATCTTTCTGTGAGCAGTATGAAACTCAAGTGGGATTTTTTTCAGGATTACATTATACCTCATCCTAAGGTAAACTATGATATCCTAGCACTGTCTTCTCCGTCAAGCTCTGACTGTGTACAATGTAGGTTTGTTGTGTGTTTTGTGTATTGGGGATATAGTGCTTGGCCACTCAAAGTTTACATCTCCCTGGATGTACTCTGTCTCCCACAAAACAGCTACAGTACGGGGATTATACATCTGAGTGAACTCGGGGTAGATAACAGCTCATTATTGTAGGCTCACATTTCAGTGGAAAATGATATCAAATTGAGAAGAAGCAGATCTAAGTGGGGAGTTAATCTATCCTTTGTTGTCGGAATTTCCATTACACGCATAGACTCTGAAAAAATAAAACCCTGCACCAAGATCGTAAACAAATAACCCCCAAAGCTGATGTAGAATAGGAAACCTAGAGTGTTGATGTTGAAGATTTCTTAGTGTGAATTTCACAGTGTGACATTGTGAAGATGAATCTAATGACCCCATTACCTGAAGCTCCAGCCATTGATTTGATTTTTATTGATAAAATTCTGTTGTTGCAGGGCCGTGGACTTTTACATCAAGTTTAATGTTTCTCTCTGTTTGAAGTTCTCACATAAATTTTATAACTGACGTAATGTGCCCAAATAAAATTCATAAACACTTTACATCATCTGCTCCCTAAAATAGCTCAGGATCAAGTAGAAGTGGGTGATTTAAAACAAGATCGTAATAACAGGCAACATTAACTGATGGAAGTTTAAATACTAGATTGATTAGTCCTCATGAATGGGAGTATTCACTTTATTGTGGGTTCCAAGTTTGATTCCTCCAGAAAATTTTAAAGGACTTATTTAAAAGCATGCAGAGATCCCCTGACTGTTGGGAGGTAACTGAAGTTGAGATGTTTTGGAGCGAGATGTTTGAGATGTGTATCGGTTTGGTGCATGCTCTCACAGATCAATGAATAGTTACTGCGATCAGCACCTTGTTTTTGAAGCCCAAGATTGGAGAAGGTTGCTGTTTAAGAAGGAAGGCATCAATTGCTTTTATCTGTCTCTCTCTTGTTCAGTTCTCTCAGATCAAAGGAAAGTTTATCTCGGAGGTATGCCAGTCTACCTCATCATCCGACAGCTGCAAACTGTTGTCTTCTCAAAAGTTAAGGAGTTAAATCGAACTCGGACATGTTGTGGTCGGTACAGAGGTGAGACAGTGAGCTTTGATTGGCTCAGTCTCTCCTTGACCAGAAATGGACGGATTGCTGTAGACTAGCTCTGTAGTGTGTGGTAGAAAACAAGAATGTTATTGAAAAATCTACATTGCTTCTGCTCTACACAATTTGTCAGTAATAATCTCTGACAAAACAATTTGCAGGAGTTATTTTAAAGCAAACTTCTTATTGCAGATAGAAACATTCACTGCTTTTGGCAGATCCCCGATCTCGCTTGGCAATGTCGACAAATTGCTGATTTTCATTACGTCAGTACTTCTAAAATTCTCTACAACCCAAGAGTATAAGCTTGAAGATGAAAGGGCTTTTTCTCTAAATGCCCCACAAAATGGGATTAGTGACTGAATGACAATCAAGGGAGGTATGTACAGAGAATTAGACGGCCAAGTCCAGGAGTTTGCTGTATTCTGTAACACTCCGTAACACAGGGGCTAGAAAGCATCAGCCCAGCACGCTGCAACAGTTATTGCATGCTGGGATTGCTAGAACATGCAGTTGATTGGATGCATAAGCTGCCATGCCTGCAGATACATGCACTCGATGATGTCTGGAGATGTATGATGTCACAACAAGTTTCTTTTGATTGGGTTTCTAAACAAATCAGCAGCCAACTGCACCTGTATCGCTGAACAGACTATGAAAGCTAGAATGTACGAGCCTATATTTCATTAATCAAAAGATGCATGAGAGTAATTATCGTTTGCAGAGGTAGAGGAAACAGGTTTAGGGGTTAAAGAATCCATTTTTACTTGTATGTGTCAGACAATGACAGCCATTTCTTTTGATGAGGAAGAAAAATCTGAAAACGATGAAGCTGCGGAATGGACAGGTGTTAGAAGAATCCTTTGGGGGGGGGGGGGGGGGGTAACCTTATACTGTAACATTGCTCTACAATTCTGGTGGTTTACTGGGGTTTACTGGGGAGGGTGGTGGGAACCTCTCGCTGCCAAGCATTAAGTTGCTATCATTATTTAGACATACTAAGGTAGACATCAAAGGCTCTGGTTACCCATCAATGCAGGAGGAGAGTAAGAGAGTCGTAAATCCAGGTCATTAGCACCATCAACTGACTTCTGGAAGGGGGAAGGGGGAAACTTAATGGAATCAAGATTAGATAAAACAAAATCTGCAGAAACGTATGATAGAGGGAATGTTGCAGAGACTAGAAATAAAGTGATGAATTGACCCCATGATGATCCAGTGTTGTAGATTTTTTTTTTTTTTTTTCAGGTTGAGGCTCACAGTATAGCTGCTCAGGATGGACGGATCAGGGAGGGGGACCAAGTTCTCCAGGTAACCAGTCAACAACATATAACCCGATTTAACCTCTCTCCCTAATGTACAATGCCATAAAGGGCTCTTAATCTCTTGGGCCTGACAATGCTACTATCATTTCATGATGATGAATTTAAATGTAGATAAAGAAAACTTATGTTTCATTGATTTCATTACAAGCAGGCTTGTCATTTCAATTTTCTGCCAAATTTCAACAAAGTTTTGATTAAACGATGACAAGAAAGATTTATTTGGGTCCTAACCTCCAGCTTAGATCAGACGATTTTATCATCTGAATCTACAGGATGTTTAACAGTTCATATCTCCTATCTGTCTCGTCAGACACATACAAACAAATGGACATGGATTTAATCGGGAATATAATTGATATTTATCATCAGGATTCATGCAAGATTACCTCTTCATTTTCTAACTTCAAATTTTATTGGATCACTTTATGGTGACCCGTTTTAAATGGGGGCTTAGAATTATATACATTGATTCAGGAAAACCAGCCATGGTGAGATTATGAAAGTACAAGGGTGCATCTCTTAGTGACAATATTGACATTAAATGTAGCCATTAAAATGATTTTCTGAGCAGCCTTCCTTCTATACCCACATAAAGCTGTTAAATGATGTTGCGTAAATCTTTCCTCCAAAGCTATTGTCAGGGAAAGGAAATCTATAGTCTCCAGAATAGGTGTAGGCTGATTCTCTCTGGCGCAAAAAGAAACGATTTTGTGCAATTTCCTGTAATTTTGCAGACACTGAGTGTGTTTCTTATGCTTTTAATTACTGACGGAGGTGAGATTTGTTTGATGCGACTGTTTAAATATAGATAGCATTTAGGACTGCAGCTAGTGATGTGTGATTGGACAAAAAATGAAAAAATGCCATTAAAATTTGACGACTCCATCAACACTCCCATTATCTGACACTGCATCAGTGCTGGAGAAAGATTGTTAGGCTCATGTCAAACTGGGAGACTAAGATTATATTGAAAATTATGAAATAATAATTCCCCGAAACACCGCTATTGACACATGGACAATTTGTGGGAATGGTGTGTTGCCACGGCGGCACTGGCGTCATGTGTGTGATGGCTGCCCAATACAACAGACAAATCATTGTGGAGGGTCTGGGCACACTGTGACAGAGTGCAGCTAATGCAGAATGCAGTGAGAAAACACAGCCGTAATACATCATAATTCCATTCACTTAGGTGGCCATTCAGATGGCTCTATTCATGTGTTTGTGGGTTTTATCCCCCAGCTCACTATAGAACAAACACATAGTCTTAGATTACTTTGGGATCGTTCCTGCTCTCTTACATGCAATAGTCTCCTAATTACTCCTAACAGTGCACATCATAGACAGTATTACCTACAGTTGTTGGAATTTGAACAAGTAGTAAATGGAGAAATGTCCATTATATGTAAAGAGTTCAGAAGAGCAGGCATGTGGTAGCGATCAAAATCCGTACAAAAATGTCAGCCATGCTAAAAACTGGGTGAAAGAACTTAATTGTTTTGGCAGGAAAGAAGATAGGGGAGCAATCTGCAGCAGCTCAACTTACATGTATACACAGAAACCAGTCTAATTTTGTCTTCAGTAATTATTTTTTTCTAATTTTAGGTGAATGGGGTGGATGTTCGGAGCAGGGACCAGGCGATTCAGCTGTTCTCAGACCGAGGGGCAGACATCAGGCTTCTGTTGGCCAGACCACACCTCCAGGTAAATACAGGGACAGTCAGGTCCACGATGACTTCCTGACATTAGTCTGAGCAGGACAAAAATAACAGTTTTCTATACACCCCTACATTTTGCAACAAGGGCGGTAGATATTCTGAGCGGTCTGGTATTTGTACGTGAAGCTGTATAGTTGTGGCCCTAGCTGTAGTTCCCTGATTCTCAGAGAATGGTGAGATATGTCAAGTCCCCCATTATGTGTCAGTGTATCGGGTTGTTTCTCTCCAGGAGTTCAGATTGTACTGGAAACAGACCTTGGCTGGGATAGCACTCAGGGACTATGGTTGTATTACTGAACCCCAAAAGCAACAATTAACTGGCTCTGCTGTGCTCCTTCGTATGTTCACATCAAGGTATCCGCATTGTTGACACAAGGCACCATGATGTAGTAAGCTTGTACACGGAGACTGTGTAAAGATTGAGGTATCCCACATCAAGGGGCTCCAGTTCCTGGAGAAAACTCTGGCACAACTCTGACAGAATAGAGGTGAACCCTGGCGTTTGTTTAGGCTTGATATAAACAGTTGTTTTAATGTCTTTCATGTTTTAGAGGGTGAGATTAGTGAAGGAACAGGTGTTGTCTGTAGATCTCTGTCCGTTGTGTGGTACCTAGTGGTGTATTGTTGGTCGTGACTCCCGGTCACCTAGAGCCGCTAGCCCGCTGGGCCGTCAAGAGTCGGGAGATCAGGTGTTGTTCAAAGTTAGGTGTAACTGATAGACAAAGAGCTTGTACGGGATCAAGGTATTAAGATAGGCCGTGTGTATTCCATTAGACACCTGCTTCAGAGACTACATGTGTACTGCCATAGAGACAGAGAAAACCCATCAAGGGGGGGGGGGGGGGGGGGGATTACATTCATCACCCCGAAACATGACATTGTGTCAAACACAAAACACTAATTTGTAGTTGGTGAAAAACAGAATGTTTTGATATCAATATCCTTGAGATTTTAAAAAATTTCTTGTCAATTATTTCAATCGATATTATGAAAGTGAAACATTTATTTCTTGATTGATTCAGCTGTGCATTCTAAAAAAGATAAATATTTTTATGGAAATGAAACAGATGGCGGATTTACAGATAAGCTAAGCCGAGTCAGTAGATAAAGTTTGTGATCTCCCACACACCTGAGGCAAACGCTTGCCACAGTGCATCTATTACTGCTACCTTACGAAAGAGCTGAACTTTTTACAATTGTTTAAAGTGCAAAAAATCTGGCATTATGTCCTTATGACAAAACATAGAGCAGGTGTTTGGATGATGAGGGAAGAGGCATGGCCTGTGGAAGAGATCCCGAGTACCACCAGAGAATTACTAGGTCGTCTTGACCCCATTCTGACATGGTAGTTATGTTTTTATAAATCAGGAGGTTTCTGTGTAATGAGACTGGCAATGAGTTGCTGTGTGGCCCAGCATCAGATGATGACAGCTTCTGATAGGAGGAGAATTAACCCCTCACCCCCAAACCTCCCTTAGAGATAGACAGAGAATTAACCCCTCACCCCCCAAACCTCCCTTAGAGATAGACAGAGAATTAACCCCTCACCCCCCAAACCCCCCTTAGAGATATACACAGACCTAACCCCTTAACCCCTTCCCCCAGTAAAGAATTAACCCGTAAACCCCCCCCCCCCCCTTTCTCATTCACTGTACCCTTGAGAAAGAACATAAATAATCAAATATTAAACTTATGTTTTGTGTATAGATATAATATGTATGATTCAGATGCATAGAATTAGGCCCTGACTTCCACTGTTGACTAAGGACATCTGCCTGCTAACTATTCAGACCTTGTAGATACAATATGTAAGATTCAGATAGGCATAGAATTAGGCCCTGACTTCCACTGTTGACTAAGGACATCTGCCTGCTAACTATTCAGACCTTATAGATACAATATGTAAGATTCAGAAAGGCATAGAATTAGGCCCTGACTTCCACTGTTGCACTGTTGACTAAGGACATCTGCCTGCTAACTATTCAGACCTTATCGATACAATATGTAAGATTCAGCTTCCATGAAATGGCTGCCATTTGCTACCACTGGTGCAAGTGGAAACCGTGCCTTCTGTACTTGTTTGCCCCTTGATGAGTTTGACCACAAAACTCCAGCATCTTCATGGCCGATTAACACTTTCCAAACAGCTTTCTGTTAACATGGCTGACCTGGGAGCCGGAGATCAAAGGGACGGGTCTATCTGTTGATTGCACTACATGGTGTGGACATGCACATAATGGCATCGAGAACACACCTCTCTGCATTCTCCTCCGACACTTTATCTCTCTGTTTTGCCTTTCATGCTGGGTTTTTCTTAGCTCTAAATGTTTACAGTCTGTTTTATGTACACACAATTCTCCTGTACTGACAGAATCTAAGTGATCAGCAGGGGTGTATGTAAAGCTAATGGTGCAAACTGTAGCACCACTATAAACCAGAGTCACTAGATCGTCTCAGACTGTCCCATTGTCATTTGTCTCCGACTCTTTGATCTGTCAGCAGAAATTAATAAACTGTAAAGACCCTGCCCTCCCTCATTAGCATGGCTCAGTGGCTGCTGTCAGTCGGTGTATCACATGTGTTGTACATTTCATTGTTGAAACCTTATTAGGTGAAAATAGATAATACATTATTTGTAGCTACTTTATTCTGTTTTCTAACAAAGGTGCACATATTGTAATAGACTATTCCCCCTCAGGATTTAGTTTGACTGAAACAGATTGTATGTGTATTGTCTGGCAGTAATTATGCTTTATAGATTGATTTTCAAGTTAATGTGATTTTATTATGAGACAACTCATTTCTTTTTAAACACAAGTACAGATGTTTTTATCAGGGGGGTCAATCAAAGTAGGTACATTTATTGGAATCACTTGATCTTAAAATGTCTCGATTTGCCCTATCTGTGCACGTTTTTTGTTGCTCCAATTTTAAACATGACTTAGATAAAGCTGTTTCATCTGTAACATCAAAGAGATGTCGGTAATGATCTGTTTTGACATGGCCATATGGGGCGATATTACAGATGACTTTAATTGTTTGCCAGGTAAGCGCTGCGTCACTGCTCTAGTGGAGCTCTCCTGTCTTTGTGATCAGCTGATGATGTCACTGCTCTAGTGGAGCTCTCCTGTCTTTGTGATCAGCTGATGATGTCACTGCTCTAGTGGAGCTCTCCTGTCTTTGTGATCAGCTGATGATGTCACTGCTGACTTAATGTGTTGTCAGAAATCAGTGATGTTTCAGATGAATGCAACTACTTAAAAAAGTGCTTCTTTATTTGGTGCATGGTGACATTAGCTAAGTAACGAAATTGTGTGCAGTGCGGCACTTTTATACAGTTGATGATGATTTATCTCCGTTTAAATGTCTCTGAGTATTGCGACCAATGAGTGAAGATTTGTCTCCCTTTGTAGCTGGATGATGGGTTCATGGAAGACCAGAATGTGAGTCTGGATGATTTACACATGGACATCCTAGAGAAGCATCACCGTGACAACATGCAAATCATGGCGTCCATGTTGGCTCGGGTAGGTTCCGCACGGCATGTGTACTCTCAATGTATCCGGATGTATTCGCTACATGATATATCCCCTGTATATTTATATACTCCAAGATATGTTGTATAGCTGAAGTATAGCTGAATTGTGTACTCCCTTGTATATTGGTGTAGCTACAAATTAACACCCTGTGTATACTCCTGTGTGTATTGTATAGCATGACTGAGTTTGATCCAGTGTGTGTGTGTACCTTATTACTTCCTGTTGTCTGTATGTGTGTATTATTATAACCTCCCTTTGTGTGTGTTTATATTACCTCCCTTTGTCTGTGTGTGTGTGTACCTTATTACTTCCTGTTGTCTGTATGTGTGTATTATTATAACCTCCCTTTGTGTGTGTTTATATTACCTCCCTTTGTCTGTGTGTGTATTACCTCCCTTTGTATTGTGTAACCAGCCCCTGTCTCTAACAGAGTCTGTAGTAACCCAGTTTGCCATTTATTCAATGCTTTGACTCCCAGGAAACTGCCATTACCATTAAGCTTTTTGAGTAGAATTCTCCAAATTTATAGACCTGCCTGGTCATTTTAAATGAAAGAGATAAAATATAATGCAAATGCACGTCAATCTGAAGATATTTTGTATCTTTGTGATTGTCTTTCATTTATTTTTAATTATGAGGTTAATGAATGCCATAATTGAGCAGGGTAATTAGTCATGCCTTTAGATGTTGTGACAGTAAGGCTTAATGGCGCAATACTAACATTGATTTTTGAGATATTGCATGTCATCAAAGAAAATTGTTCAGCTTCAAAGTGGCCCAGTGAATCATAGCATCATTAAAATTACTTTTTAATGAAAAAAAAGAAAGAATTATGAAAACAAGCATAACAGGGCCTAAGGACTTGCCTGGGGGGTAGGTCACCTTAGAAGTAGACAGTAGTATAAAGATGTATGCATGGAAACCCTTGCTGCCTCCAAGGAGCTGTATAACAAATGACTACAATTATGTAAACAGGTTTTTTGTTAGCATTGTCTTTTGTTGGGTGTATTTGTTCAAGCCTCATTATCTTTTCCCTTTGATCTGACAATGCCAGAATACGCCTTTTTTTTCTCTCCCTTTCTCTCATTTTGTCTTCCTTTCTTAACCAAACACATTTTTTATTATAATTCCCTCACTATGAAAACAAAGTAGCAAAAAATTGCGAGCTCTGTTTTAACCACAACTCTGAGAGATTGTTATTATGAGCTGTGATGTCATTTGTTAAAGTGTCAAGTGTGCAGGGTTTACACTGAGGCAGATTAGCTGTGTGTTAACTCCTGATGACAAGATATTCTACTTAAGTCTCACGGCCGAAATAATCCCCCAGTTCTGCTACATGGAGGGGACACCAGAGAAGCTTATTGACTCCGAATCAATGAGAATGTGTTTTATCCTCCACACATCAGGTGTCAATTATTGGAGAGAAGTTGGTGTACAAAGTCTTGTCAGTGTGTCCAATCAATATCCTATTGCAGGAGAGAGTTAACTGTATCAGTAGGAACTAAGCCTCCGTGTAGATCTGTTGTGTAGATCTGAGGACTGGAGTATAGAGCACTCTATCTGTAGCTCCAGCTGTGACTTCTGTAAATGTTGCTGTAGGGAATCTGTGAGTTGACAAGAGTCTCTTTGTTGACAACAGTCTCTTTTCTTTGATCAGGGTCACATGGAGGAGGAAGGGGGAACCACCGACACGGCCACCACCGAGAACTCGCTCCACAAACACGAGAAAGACAGTGGGGTGGGGCGCACGGACGAAAGCACGCGCAACGACGAGAGCTCGGAGCAGGTGGGTCATTATATTGTCTTATACATGATATTGTCTTATACATGTAATTGTCTAATGCAGAGAATTGTCTTATACATGTAATTGTCTAATGCAGAGAATTGTCTAATACATGTAATTGTCTAATACAGACAATTGTCTAATACAGACAATTGTCTAATACAGACAATTGTCTAATACAGACAATTGTCTAATACAGACAATTGTCTAATACAGACAATTGTCTAATACAGACAATTGTCTAATACAGACAATTGTCTAATACATGTAATTGTCTAATGCAGAGAATTGTCTAATGCAGACAATTGTCTAATACATGTAATTGTATAATACAGACAATTGTCTAATACATGTAATTGTCTAATACAGACAATTGTCTAAGACATGTAATTGTCTAATGCAGACTATTGTCTAAGACATGTAATTTTCTAATGCAGACAATTGTCAAATACATGTAATTGTCTAATGCAGACAATTGTCAAATACATGTAAATGTCTAATGCAGACTATTGTCTAATACATGTAATTTTCTAATGCACATAACTGTCTATATGCATGCATGTACAGATTGACACAACAACAATACTAATATTCAATTAGTCGATGTTTTGAATCAGATCATTTCACGCTCCCCCACCCCTTTGATCTTGAGACTCGTCAGTCTGGTAGGGTTTTAGTGCACAGGTTTTCTCATCTTCCTATCATTGTTAAGTAGCTATCTCTTATAGAAATCAATATTTGTTGGTATTATTTACTGAGGAAAAAGACGGCAGCACCACTAAAAAGTCACTGTAAAGCTGGACTGCTTATGATTTCTTTTTGTTAACTTTTTCATGTATCTAGTTTTGCTGCAAGCAAATGCAATTTCCTGTAATTTTGTAAAATAATGGAAAAGAAGATAATAGCTAAACACTTTTCTCTAGTAGGTGTTGAATTTGATTTATGGAGACAAAAAGAATGAAGGGAAAATACAAGAACAGTTTAAAGTATTTTATCTTTGGGAAGCATGTTTGATGTTGGCTTATTCTTGTTTTCAATCCAAATGAGCTGCACTTTTTCTCCAATGACAGTTAAATCTGGCATATGCAGTTCAGAATTGTAAAAAGCCATTTTTATAAGCAATTTTTTTTTCAAGCTAACCCCCACCACAAACTTTTTTTTAAAATGAGTAAAATTCTGACACAATAAACCAACATCCTTAATTGTTCATTGACAGCGGAATTGCCTGATACTTTTGAAACTGGTAAGCTTAAGTGATATCGAGTGACAAATTACTAGAAATAAGAAACGTAGATAAATATCTACTGTGTTAGTGTGCGACTCCCGGCCAACAAGATGGATTTGCATGTTAAATTAATAAGATAGCAATCTTGGATTTATTTACACACAGTCTTATTCACAGCAGTTTTGAACTGACAAATATGGTTCATTTAAACTGGTGATCTTAGGACTGAGTTAGCATTGTTGTACCAGTAAAGAAAATGACACACAGTAATTCAGCAATGTCATGTTTATGATCGAGATAGATGAACTTTATTTGAGAAGATACAGCATATCTTAACATTTAGATTCCAGAGGAATTCAGTTTCAGTTAAGCCTGTGATTTAAGTAATTTTGAGACTTATATTCTGCATATTACTGTGTGCATACAAGCTACAGTAACTTTGTGTTTTTCTGTTCATTGATTTAACCTGATGTCTTTTTTTTTTCCTTCAGGATCCAGACACAGAGTGCACTAATTCTCCGGCCGCGACGTCCAAGTTCCGACGGAAGAAGCCGAACTACAGTGATGACAGTGTGTTGTCTAATGAAGTGACCGATGTCACGGACTACAGCAACGAGTGTGACAGTTTCCGGGCTCACTTAGAGAGCAGGTGTGCTAACGAGATGGAGGGCTCGCCGCACAAAAACTCAAAGAGAAAGGACTCAGTGAGCAGTATTGAGCGAGAACTCGCCCTTCTGAACAAAGAAATGGAAACTATTCACATGGAATGTCAGGAAATGTGTGACAAACACACAAAGGACCTAGGCAAGAATCAGCTTCAGCGTGAAGCTTTGACAATTAAAAGTCCAAGAATTGTACCCAGAATGGGAACAAGGCTAGAATATTTAAAATATGTGCAATTATATGACAACCCAAATTCTTTGGATCGTCGCGACACCTTACCCAAACAGGTTTCTCAGCAGACGAAGACAGCGTGTGACAAAGACGCATCTACCACAACAAGTGCTTACAACACGGGAGAGAGCTGTCGCAGCACGCCACTGACTCTAGAACTGAATCAGGCTTCAGACGAAGGCGACTTCAAGAACTCCATGCTGTGTCTGGCTCCCTCCAACACAAACGTCTCCGCGCTGAGTGACACCGAGAAACAGACACAGACCCCGTGCGGTCAGAACGAGGGGTCCAGTGATGAGTACGCTAGCATCGGGCCAGGGCTCGAGGCATCCGCAAGTCTCCGCAAACAGAACTGTATGGGCGAGTCCCTTCAGGACCTGTACATGCAGTACGCCGACGTTATGTACACCAACCAGGCCAACCTACAACACACCATAGCCATCCAGCAGAAACTGTTCCAGCAACAAATCGAGCAGAACCCAATGAGGAGCAGAAAGAACAATGGCGTCTCCCAGCAGCCTCCATCTTCTGGTGCTAGCTCGGTCAGTGGTCAGGTGGAGAATAAATCCAGAGACAGTCCGAATGTCTCTAGAGACAGCCCCAATATTACCAGAGACAGCCCAAATGCCACACCTCCAGACAGTAGCGGTCAAATGGAGTGGGTGGTGAAACGTCGGCCAGATGGTACACGCTACATTACACGCCGTCCAATGAAAAGTAAGCTTCTGAAAGAGAGAGCAAAGAAAATCTCAGAGGAACGTTGTGGAATGACCACAGATGATGATGCAATGAGTGAACTGAAATTCGGACGTTATTGGTCAAAGGAGGAGCGTAAAAAGCATATAGAAAAGGCACGCGACCATAAGCGAAAACGCGAGTGCATGATGAAAGCTAAAATGGAGACACTTAAAGAAGCTGAGGAAAAGAAAGAAATAAACATTGTGGAACTCAGTCATCGAAAGATGATGAAACATAAAAACAAGAAAGTGTTAGACAATTTTGTGACTGTGCAGGAGATGCTGGCTCACGGAAGTCGAGTGACAGATGGGAAAACGTACAACCCGCTGCTGTCCGTGACGACAGTTTGATTCTGTCCGCGCTGTAGTAAGCGAGGATTATTTGTGATATACAACATAAACTGATGTGATGTTTTAGAAAGAGATATTTATGTATTTTAAATCATGTTCCATGAAGACTTCTGTTTTCAGTGAATATTTTTTGTTTTGTTTCTGCAGTGAATGTTGACTTGGCTGTGAGATTTAATTATCTGTTGTGGATGTATGTAAGAGATGATTATTGTTATAAAGTCTGCAGGTTGCATATTGCAGCTATAAACACAAGTGCTTTAAGTCATAATGCTGTCATCCTTCATGTGATATGTATGTAGCTGTACACCAGGCCTGCTCTGGTTGATCACTTTGTTATTGTCAGGGGTATGCAGCAGGGATCCCTCCTTACTCCACAATTCTTCATGTTTTATATTCATTATTTGTAAAGTTTCATAACAGTTAAATTATTCTGTTAAGATTTGACAATGTCCTGTACTAAAAGTCTGAGGAACATTGCAATGAAACTGTACATCATATTACACATAAAGGGATTATGAGTTGTAAATTGCAATGTAGATATACATATATTTATCAAGGAGCTGTATTGGTGACAAGCTAGTGTTTGTTGAACCATAGAAGGAATTCCAATTCTCACTGTCTGATAGTCCCCACTAATGAAGATTCTGCCTTTATTTCTGTCTAAAGAAAGGCATTTTTGGTGAATTGTAATTTTCATTTGCCAGAGAATTCCAATGTTTTAAAGTAAAAAGCATTTATTTTAATTTAAGTTTAAGAATTCCAAAAGAGGTAAAATCTGAGCGTATAGACTCTAGTATGAGGTATTTGTCTATACCAGTGATCAGGTGGTCATGTTGTCATAGTAACTGTGTGTTGACATGGTAACTATGTTGAGATGGTAACAGTATGTTGGCATGATAACTGTATGTTGACATGGTAACTATATGTTGACACAGTAACTATATGTTCAAACAGTAACTATATGTTGACAGGTCACGTTCTGTCCAATCTTGTGCTTCATTATTCTGTTTCTGACTTCAGTGATACACAATTAATTCATGTCAAATAAATTATTGTTTTATAAACACTATCAACTCTTGTTTGCATTGTTTTCATATGGTATTTTAAGAGAAAGGGGTGAATATGAGAATCAAGATTTATGTAAATAAGTAAAATAAAAGCATAAATGATCGCTGTGCTTTAAATTTTGAGGGTGGATCCTGATAAATGGTAGGTGGACGTTTTATTGTTTCCCAGAGAGGAAAGTTCTACACATGGTCGGGCTTTTGGTGGGTCTCTTCAACTGTCGAGGGACGGAGCTGACGTTTTTAGTGGATTTATCGTGGGTGGGGCGAGGAGGGTGCTTCTGACAAACGTACCAACATCTTTGTCACGTGGTACAAAGGGTCTTGTCTGGATTATTAACCATACTTGCATGTACATTGTTCAGAGTTCTGAGATAAATGTCCGCCATTAACGCTGGAAACGTTACAGTCTTGACACGGGGTATTCCAATCACGGAGAGAGATGGACACACAAGAAATGTTATCGATATTTAAGAAGATATTTCACATAAAATTCATAAAAAAGAAGAGAATTATTAAATAGTTACAACATACATGCAGTCTGGTGTGATTGTATAATTTTGAGAAATATCGCGCAGGTTTGACAAAGACGTAAACTGTCTGATGGAATATATGTTAAGTTCATCCTTTTCCTCATTATTATTTTGTCATACAACGAAAGACAACTCTGATTTCTCAGTCAATACACAGTTCCAAGTAAAATTTAGACATACCTTCTATAAAAATTTTATTTACCGAAAAAAATCACGCTTTTAATCTGAAAAATGAACCTGACGACCATTTTTGATTTAAAAGTTTAATTAATGCGTCGCCAAATACACATAAAATTATGTCATTAAACATTTTAAAACATGTTTATAAAATTGCACTTGATTTTATTGTTTTAATTTCGATGAACAGTACGTTACTATAGAAGTGTCCCGTACCACCTTTAACATGTTTAATAAAACAATATCTGTCATGCATATAAAGAACAGGGGCATACAAGGCGTTGTATATCCCCCACTCGGAGCAATGAAGGCGAAAGCATTTCAATTTAAGTTAGAATATTGACTTCTGACTTGTATGCATTGTTTTCATTATAAATTTCACGATAGAAGTCAATATTGTGCTTTCATTCTATAAACACGACAGGTATATGTTTCCAAATTAAGCTGCACATCGTTTTTTTGCCTAAATCTTGTATCATTCACTGTTCTTAATTGCAAAATTAGGTATGAATGGGTCCTGTCTCCATCCTAAAATTACTTTTATCTAAAGAATAAGTTTATTTTGATTTTTATTATTGATTTATTAAGATGGAGTCTAGACCCACAATGAATGGGTTATATCCGAAGTGCGTTCAACAGCGCGAGCGCTCGCCTCCGTGAAACTCGCGAGCGCTCGCTTCTGAACGATCACGTAAGCGAGAGCGATCGCTTTTATAAATATCAGTAATAAGAAATCATTCTTTGATTATTATGAGGTGATAATTTCGGTCGGGGCGTGATCAAATCCAATTTTTATTGGATCTTTATGATAGATTTGATCACACCCAGACCAAAATTATCACCTCATAATAATCAAAGAATGATTTCTTATTACTTATATTTATATAATTTTTAGCCATTGTATGTTTAAATATATAAATAAGCAAACCCCGCTGGCATCCAAATTAAACGTCATTTGAAGTTATTGGACTATATTTACATTCTACTGTGTTTTTCCATTAAATTCCGTGATGTTTAAATGCCTCTAAATGCAACAAGTAGTCAAAGGTCAAATTGACGAGTTTTATTATGACGTCACAAACGTTAAACGCTGTAAACTGCAACGTCACAAGCGAAAATCAAAGTTCACGCTTGTGGCTGTTACTGTGGCTCTTCCATTAATAGTAACTTACCCTTAGGATAAGATAGGAATTTTAAGGTATGAATCACATTTGCAGACAAGGCAAGAAATTAAAAAAAATGTAAATATAAGCATTAAATCATGATTTTTTGAAGTATACACTCTCATAACTGCAGCGGTGTGTGCATACAAATTTTCATAACGCGCTAACGCGCGTTACTCAATTTGTATGCACACACCGCTGCAGTTATGAGAGTGTATACTTCAAAAAATCATGATTCAATGCTATAGTATAGTACAAAATCAATTCGTAGTGTTATCACAGGCAAAGACACTAAAACGTGTAAAATAAATATATACCAGGTACCTGTGTGACGGTGCCTATTTACGAGCGGTGTTCAGCTTTAATCACAAAATTAAAACAATCCAACAAGATGATTGATCTGTACACTACATTAGATTGAATTTGTTTTGTTCTTGTTTTTTATTTTGATTTTTATTAATTTTTTTTTTTTTTTTTTTTTTTTTTTTTTTTTTTTTTTTACATTTTTTCATTTCCGAAATATTCCATTCTGGCATCTGAAATTCAATAGTTCGTCAAATTCAACCTACACGTACAATTATGCATACTAGTATACTGCAACCCCGCCCCCCCCCCCCCAAAAAAAAAAAAAACCCACCAAAAAACAATGTTATGAGAATGCTAATAGTATGCATCCTCTTAGGGTAATTTAGCTCCCCTGTGGTATTTTTTTCAACGTTAAAGTAAAGGTTGCCTGCCCTCCTTCTCAAGCCCTGCAAAAGAGCGGTACAGTAGCACAGTTACCGTGAAGGGGTTATAATGGCCCTCTTCTTCGATCGCGTGAATAACTAGATAGGCCTACCGGAAAATTAAAGTGGTAACGTTAACGTTATGGGATACCTCCATGTTATGACGTACTATATATGGAAATAAACAATAAAATTAAATAAGTGTAATTTTATAGGTAGTCCCCCCCCCCCCCCCCAAATTGTCACCTAACACTGAGCGTGGGTTAGAAGGTTTACTAAGAATCTGTAAGTCATGAGTTCGAATCCTTTTTCTGATGTCGTTTGTTCGGCCTTATCCTTATTTTCCTGACCACATGCCGGTTAAACCCCCCCCCCCCCCCCCCCCCCCCACACACACACCTAAAAAGTTATATCATCGAGTATATTGATAACTGAAATTAAGATACAATTAAGTGATATTAAACATTAAAATTTAATTATAACATTAAAAACGGAATACTTGAATAGTTATCAAAATTTATTATAATCATTATCTGGGACCGAAAAGACTTGGGGTCGAAATTGTTTGACGCCGAAAAGACCAAACATTTGGACGTGTATAGAAGCAGAACAGACGACATTTTGGAAAGAGGAAAGGGAAGGGTGTTTTTATCCAATTAGGCTTGGTAGTTTAAATGGTGTCCGTCTAAGAAAAGAAATATGTAAGTGGTTTTTTTAATGATGTGATTTGCTTTGCATTATGCCTAATATTCCCTCATATGATTCCGTCGTGCTACAGTCGTTTTACAGGTAACGAATACTATCAGTATATGGTTTCGTCGTGCATCCGACTATTATTGTCGGAATTCCAAATGTTTTTATTTTTTGTTTTAATCACGATTCTTTGTCCTTCTAAACTGTGGTATCAAACTTCCGAAAATATGAATTAAGGAAGTATTCAACACCCCTCCATTTTCCTAGTTTCGGTATCGAATCAAGCGCCCTCTATCACTTCTGACCAAATATTTTGGGGTAGATCAATTTCGAAAATACACAAGAGGCACAAAATGTTACTTTATGAAATAAGGCCTAATCTTTCATGAAAACACTTTAATTTGTTTTACGGTGCGACCTTAAGTAGCTTTGTTTTTCTCCAATAATTTTTCCAAAAATTATTCGATACTTGCAAATATTTGTTACCGGTAAAACGACTGCACTTAGTCTTGTAAGTAATAGTATAAATACCAGTGCATTAACCATGCCACGGGAAGTTTCTAATTTCGTCTGTTCTTGAACAGTATCAAAAATTAATGCAGCACACGGCATTGAACCAAGTTTATTTCACTGAACATTTTCTTTATGTGATTATGTACAGGAATCAAACTCGGAACTCATGCAGTCAGAAAGAAGCTTTACCACTGAGCCGATAGCATACGCAAGGTCCATATATCACTGACCACCACACATGTATTCCAACAATACAGGTGAGTGAGAGAGAGAGAGAGAGAGAGGGGGAGGGGCAGACATGGAGAGATAAAGAGAGAGGGAAAGACAGAAAGATTCGTTAGATGTACACAGAGAGTGACAGAGAGCACACAGGTGTTGTTTAATTTGTTTAATAGCGAGTGCAGGTCGCTGACGCGAAGCGAGTTCTACTAGCTAGCAAGGCATGTGTGAATAGAAAATTCGGACTAGTTGCACATTGATTCAGTGGATTTTTTGGCGTCAGTTACTCAGACCAGTAATGCCCTGTTTTATCAGACCAGCAGTTCTCTGTAAATATGGTTTCCCATTTCACACTCTCACGAGAACGATAAAAATAATAAAAGACTATGTACAGGCATTGTAAATATACTGCTAACTGGGGTTGGATACCGTTAAGGACAATACGGTACAATACCATGCGGCATTTTTGAAAAGATAAGGTTTTTTTAACGGTATGGTACTAGACCTTATAAATGAGAATGATGATTTGTTTTTTCAATAAATGTGGTTTTGACCTTTTGGTGTTATAATTTATAAAGATCATATATATACAAAAACATTTGAGTTTACAAACCATGCTTATGCTTCATTTATTTAAATTAAAGATTAACAGAGACATAAATAACAGAGATTAGCAGCTGATCGGAATCTCGCGAAATCCCGCGGTCCCTATTGTAAAGTGTTCCCAGTATAAATCATGATATCTTTCTAATAAACAGTTATATCGAAATATAAACAGCTAAAACCAATTACCAAAACATTTAAACTATTATATTTTCATGAGTTTATGTCATATCAACAATATTAAAAGAGGAGTTTTAGGAGGCAGTTGGCTAACCGTTGTCCGAGATTTCGCTGATGTTTATAGCTGGCCAATATATTTTCTATATATTTATCTTATTTTTCAATTTTTTGTTTCAAAAATATCTAAAACCTATGCACATTTTTCATTAAAACAATATAATTTTGGTTTAGGATTATTATCTCAGTTCACTAAAATGTAGTTCTCAAAGTAAGGTTGGTCCCGTACCATTTTTCAACAACAAAACGCGCTAATGGCGGAGTTGCCAATCTCTGTTATTTATGTCTCTGAGATTAATAAACAAATAAATTGAATCTGATTCTCATATGTTTAATAAAGTAACATGTGTTTTCCCCTTTTCCCTGGCAAAATAACTTGCAATGCTTGCAAACACCACCATCTGATTTCCTACTGAGACTAGACAGCCGAGTGCTTTACCCGGTTGCCAGCCATTGTTTGGTCGCACACATATTGACGAAACATGGGAAATAGAACGCATTAAATAAAAAACACTTTTGCGCTATTTTTCTTTTTAATTTACATTTATTGTCAGAATAAAATTTAAACACTATCATTGATTATGTATTTTTTATAATTTATGTATTGATTTATTACTTAAAGTATTGGCAGTCGAATGAAGTATCGTACTAAGAATGATAAAGAACAGATTTCGTTAATTAGCCTATCCTTTTAATACGCAGAGAATTCGATTTTAGCGAGTCTGAATTCGTTTATTGTCCCCCTGCTGCAACGCGGAGCGGGGACATAGAAATGCCGGGCGTGGGTCTGTGTGTCCGTGTGTCCCTGTTTCCGTCCGTCACACTTTATTGTAAGCGCTCTCATGCCTACAAATTTTGACGGATTTTCATTAAATTTATACCAAATGTTTATACTACCAATACTTTGGTCAAGTTCGAAAATCAGCATTGGTCGATACATTTTGTTGGAGTTATGGGACTTTGACCACAGTAATGACTCTGTTTTATCCATAAATTGACCTTGTTAGCACTCCTATTTCTCAATTCTATTCTTGTTTAAATTATTTTAAACGTATAAAAAGCTTCAAAGATACAGAAATACCGTTATTAGTACCGGTATTAAATGAGACGGTATTTTACTGGCATTTTTAAAGCAACTACTCAGTACATTATTGGTACAGGGTACCGGTATCCAACACTACTAATAACACAACGTTGATTCCATTACATAAGACTAACGGAGTTATTGTCCTTTTGAGTGATGCACAATGGATTTCTTACACATTGATCCGACAGAATTTTTTGGCGTCAGTAAATTTCGACCATCAATGCAATTCCAAAAATGCTTGGCTTTCTCATATTCTCACGAGAATCAAAGTTAAACTTTTGAGAAACAGATAAAATGTGTAATTTCAAGAACATCATGCTTTTTAAGTAAATAAAACAGTATATATTTCGCGTAGTTTTTTTCAGGGTAGTTTTTAAAGAGACATACGACACTTGACTGACGTGAACTTTGAAATCACAATTAGGGGAAATTACTGTTACTTTAAATTTGCTGAAATATAAACACCAAAATCTTTTCAAAATCTTGCAGAGCTAACGAATGGGGACATTTCTTCAGAGATAGGAAACAGTTGTAACTTGCTCTTATTTGGTTAAATGCTCACATTTATTTTTATTCACTATATTTACGGTAATTTCCAGGAAGTCCGAATGTTTTTTAAAAGGGGACGTGGCAGCCTCATTCAAAAAATCTTCACATGCAAAAAGAAAAAAAATAATTCTCAAAATCAGGAAAATTCTAATGCGGGGTGAGGAATAGGGAGTGCATAGTATGCATAAATTTAACTCTTTAGCTGCTCAATGTTATCTTTATTTTCACATCCATTTATTACATGCTCCGAAGGGGGGGGGGGGCGGGGGGGAAGTACTCTATGATAAGTAAATTTTTTACATGTAAGTTTACTGCAGAAAAGAGGAAATAAGCTGCAACGAACATTAATATGTTATAATCTTTATATTATTCAGCAACATAGTATCTGAGATAAATTCTACTTATAAATAAATAAAAATTCTTATAAATTATGAATTATGAAAGTCTACTGAAAAAAAGGTATGTTTTATTTTATTTTGCATTCAAATTCATTTACGTTACGTTGATACTTTTATTTTTTATTGATTTATCATAATTCATTATTTGATGATTTTGATCACATGCTGCGCTCGCCCCAACAGCGCACCGTAAAAAATATTAGATAAACCTTATGTAATGTTTCTATGGGGAGAGTAGTCATTAAATCTTTTTTAGACAGAGAGACAAACAAAGACATAAAGATACATGTTATGTTAGATGTACATAGGGGGTGACAGAACAAGCAAGTGCTTTAATTTGTTTATAGATAAACTGTGATTTTGGAATGTTTCTAGGAGGAGGATGGTCAATCTTTTTAGTCAGGTATGAGGATTTCTGATGAAGATTTGATTTCTGAAAAGGGTGAATGGATAAATAGCAATGGTGTGTCAGAGTAATTGAACATTCATGTGTTATAGAAGAGGAGTGAGCTACACCAGGCTTGAACTCGGGACCCTTCAGTTTAAAAACCAACGCTCTACCGACTGAGCTAAAGGGTTACCCCACTAGCTACAGTCCCTGAAACGTTCTACTTTCCCACTTGAATGGTCACCAGGGCGCACTCTGAGCGTACGCTGAGCGAACGGTGAGCGCACGCTGAACGGAATTTGGTGAACGCTAATGAACGGTGAATGATGTGCGAACTCAGAATGCAAACGGAGCGCAAAGTGAACGGTGAACGCACGGTGAACAATATGTGAACGCTTTATGAACGCAAGATGAACGGTTTATTCGGAGTGTCTTGGGAGTTATCCTTACATTGTATTTCGTTTGTAATCAGGATAAAATAACAAAAAACCTACATGTACAGTGCTGCTATCGTAAAAGTTGACAAAATTATTCAGACCAATATCTTGTAAACTGCATACTATCCTGCAAATAATCTCTATCCTATCCTATAACATATCATTTATATTTACATTGTATTGGAATAAGAGTTAATTAAAACGAAATTTGATTCAGAAAGGGATTGGAAAATGCATCTTTGTTTCTCAATAAAATAGGATATGTTAAAGAAACCGAATAATATCCCTTTAACTGAATGATTGAAAGGACGGACTGAAACTAAATTCAACTTGTGTCCAGAGGGATGGAGGGGGGGGGGGGGGGGGGGGTAGTAAATCCTGGATTTACTAACTTCAGAGATTCTTAAGGCATGCGCCCAATAGGGGTTAGCAAATCCTGGATTTGCTAACCCCCTTAGTAAATCCTGAAGAATTTTTACTCAAGCACATAACATAAGAACTTAGATCACACCATCTGCAAATGAACATTTACATAATTATATTTTGAATGAATAAATCCACTTTGTAAGAAATACATGACTGAATGTTTAAAAAAAAATCAATATCTACAGGCATTTAGATTTTTTTTATTGTATACTTTTGTAATGTAGGTAAAACTAATTTCAGTTTCCACATCATCAATAAACTAAGGACATTCAGTAATGCCCTGATTTACATTGACTGTGTTAAAATCAGGGTTAGTGGATAAATTAGTAGTGACTAAGGCTACTTTTCACTGTTTCTCTAAATTCCAAGAATTAAAATAATTCCAAATTCAAATAATACTCTGTTATCAGTTGATATTCTGCTATCTTTTTAGGTTTCATCCTCATTGAAGGTAGTAACAATTGGTCCATGCAGTTATGGAAAACCAACAAACAGTCGTGGTATAGTATGTACATTTATTCAATTATGAAACATTAATAATTTATACAGACAATCAATCATTATTATACCCCCGCTCCGAAGGAATAGGGGGTATACTGTTTTACCCATGTGTGTCTGTCTGTCCGTCTGTCTGTAACAAAAATTCTGTCGCATTTATCTCGGCAACTATTCATTGCAGATGCTTGAAATTTTAACTGGTGGCTTCTTGGTACTTAAGGTATCGCTGTGTGTGTGTGATCTATTAACAGTAAACTACACGGTAAAAGTTTACATGTAATGAACACTAATTTGAACACGTATCAAGTGATGCATTAATATTTATTTGAATATGATGTGCTTACTTTTTAGGTTTTATCCTCATTCAAGGAAGTAACAACTGGTCCAGTTATGGAAAACCACCACATAGTCGTGGTATAGTATGTACATTTTTTTTATTACGAAACATCAGCAATTTGTACAGCTAATCTCTCATTCTTCTTTCAACACTGGTATGAATCTGGTGAATTGTTTAATATATGTTTACATTAAGTACAAAACAGGAAGTAAATTAAAGTGAACCTTCTCAGACACTACCTAATCAGTTTAAAGGTGGGAATGTTGATCATTTTAATCACATTTTATTCAGCTAATCTCTATGTATTCTTTCAATGATTTGATAACTAGATTTTATGTTTACATACAAATGTGAAGGTTGATTCAACAAAGTGTCGTTGATACTACTACATTACATCAAACAGTCTAACAGGTCAAACAGAGTGAAAAGGGGAACAACTCAATCTCTTTTGTTGCCAGTTTTAATATGAAAAGAGTTATTCCCCTTTTCACCTATTCCTAAATCATTACATTCATGTTTAATATAGATAACAATGTAAAGAGTACTCAACTTTATCCATTACCTAGTATGAATATAAGTAAAATACAAAATAATTAATATCCTAAAAAAAATTGATTCAATACTAGTATAAAACTCTTTGAATAACTGCATGTACCTGAAATGATTGATTGAGACACTGCCAGACAGACACAAACACATGATGATGCTTGTTCAGAAGTCAATTTCTCTCCCAAGATATCCCCTACTTAATTTCTTTCTTATCATCAACTTTAAACAGAATTGATTATCAATCCATGTTAATGTGTCTAAAAACTTTCAATGGTTGATTATTTAGTGGGATGGGTTAAATAATGACGGACCCAAAACAGGGATTCGATCAACGGGTCCTCTGAATTTTAAGTTTTCTCAACTAACTGAGCTATCTGGCACCGTCATCCCACTGTTGTGACCGTCACATTTGTAAGATTTTCACCCATCATTGATTTAAGTAGCTGAACAGCTCAATCCTTAACTATTTCTGTTATCAGCATTTGTTCGGTATTTATTTTTTACATGTATGTTCTCCTGTTTGTCTTTTAGGTTAATGTAATACATGTACATGTACTGTTGTGTAGAATTGTGTGGTCTCTTTTTAGGTCTATAGAGTATGGTTTTCAAAGATACAGTAGACAAGAGAAAGAAAAGAGGATTAATTGTATACGGTATAGTATTCATGAATATTATAAACTGTTCATAAGGCAGCTAACCTGTTCCTTTCTTGGTTACTCAGGTGACCTATTGCTATCGTAAGTTCGTTGTTGTGTGTCATTCATAGACATTATATTATACAGCTCTTAAGTGGGTATGTGGGCAGTAGTCATTGTGTTAGCCCTATGGTAAGAACTAGCTGTTACTTGAGAGCATAGCAATTTCTTACCAAGAGATTAACAAAATATGAACTGCCCTCATTCCCATTTAGTGATTTTTTTTGTTCAAACAAGGGAAAACTATCATTGTTGTAATGTCAGGGCTGGGATATTGTCAAATTATTTGCTCGTGGAATTGTCAAATAATTGGCCAGGGTATGGGGTAAAGCATGGGCCATAAGCCAGTAGTCAAAGACCTCATGTATAATTTGGTTAGTTCCTGTATTGCACACATTTGATAATGACGTGCGCATTGTGTTTTGATAACAATTATAGTCTGTTCTCTTGCTGAACTGCACTGCACCTGTACTTTTTAATGCATTTTACGTAGTAGAACTTACCGAATGCAGCAGTTATGGGCCATAATTACAAAATATGGAATAGGATCAACCAAAAGGCAAAGATTTCTGCCCGCCCTCTTCTCTTAAACAGACCTAAAACTTAAAAATGGTTATTAATTTTAAAGTAACATGATCCAATATATTGATTTAGCATTTAAAAAAAAATTGTATATATTGAAACAAATTTTTCCACAGTCAACTTCAGTAGATTTAAAAACCATAGATAAAAGTTGTTTGAGCATTGGACTTATTTTTTGTGTTTATTCATCCCCGGTACCAAGAAAAAGGATTTATTGAATATATATATATAGATATAGAATATATATAGAGAAATTATATAGTACATGTTTAAAGGAGAGAGATGGATAATATATGGTGAGAAGAGAAAGTGAGAGGGAGATACATGGAGAGAGATACATTTAGAGAGAGAGAGAGAGAGAGAGAGAGAGAGAGAGATCAACAGTCCATATTCAGTAGAGAATGACGTGCACGCTGTAAGTTTTCTGAAGGTCATCTCTAAAGACTTGTTGATCAAACTCACTCAGAGATTATACTTTTACATTTTAAGCAGAGAAACTCTCTCTCTCTCTCTCTCTCTCTCTCTCTCTCATACACTTATCAATCATTTTTGTCCCCCGCCGCAACGCGGAGCGGGGACATAGAAATGCCAGGCGTACGTCCGTCCGTCACACTTTTTTGTAAGCGCTCTCATGCCTACAAATTTAGACGGATTTTCATTAAATTTATACCAAATGTTTATACCACTATTACCTTGGTCAAGTTTGAAAATCAGCATTGGTCGGTACTTTTTGTTGGAGTTATGGGACTTTGACCACAATAATGACTCCGTTTTATCCAAAAATTGACCTTGTAAGCGCTCTCATGCCTACAAATTTTGACGGATTTTCATTAAATTTATACCAAATGTTTATACTACTAATACTTTGGTCAAGTTCGAAAATCAGCATTGGTCGATACTTTTTGTTGGAGTTATGGGATTTTGACCATAATAATGACTCTGTTTTATCCAAAAATTGACCTTGTAAGCGCTCTTATGCCTACAAATTTTGACAGATTTTCATTAAATTTATACCAAATGTTTATACCACTAATACCTTGGTCAAGTTCGAAAATCAGCCTTGGTCGATAGACTCGATACTAGTATACTGCTTGACCGGCGGGGGACCCAGGATTTTTTCTTGTTGGGGGATATTTTTTTCTACTGTTTGAGCATTCTATAATCAGTACCATAATAATGAACCATCATTTATCTCTAAAGAGAAAATGTATTATAACTTTAAAGTAACATCTGTTTTTAAACTAAAGATTTGTTAAAAGAACTATATATGATATTAGTCAAATTTGGCCCCCATAATTCGCTATTTTAAAAGTGATTCAGGTACATTAATTTGTTGTGTTATTTTATAAAAGAGTTGACATAAAATATGTTTTTCCCCTATTTATTTGATTTTCATGCACTCACTGGCAGTATATGACGTCAGAAGTGACGCTATTTTCATAATTCAATCAAAATCAGTCAAAAATTGACATTTTTCTTATCTTTTTTCGACTGGGAAATATAGAGCGACTCTTTGAACAAGAACGAACTTTTTGTCAATCATAAATACTGGGGAGATACGTCTTTGTTGAAAATATTTTGTTTGTTCAAGCAGTCGCTCAATGTTTCCTTAAAGAAAAACTGCTTCAAAACAAGCCGTTTTATGATAAAAATGAGAAAATGGCGGGAAAAGGTACACTTTATGATGTCATATTTTTAAATTGTGGGCACTAAAATCAAAATGAAAATTATGAAAAAACTTCAAATGTATATTTGTACAAATAAAATAAAGAATTACAGTAAAATGACAATGTTCATTTTAGGGGGCCATTTTAGGCTCAAACCGTATATAGTCCTTTGATGTTATACATGTATCTATAAAACTTTTTAATTGAAAGTAGTTAATGTAATAGACCATGATTGACATTATACTTTTTACATGCAGGTAATGATATAAAGACCTAGACCCTCCAGACCATGGACCCAGCAAGTACAACATATAAAGTACATCAGTGCTCTAAGTGTCCAGAGGACACAGAGTACTATTGTGAATCATGTCCATGTGATCTGTGTCAAAAGTGTAAAGAAAACCATGTGAAAAACCTCACAACAATAGACCATTATGTTGTGTCACATTATGAGAAATTCAACAACATCCCAACACAAGAGATTTGTGTGAGACATCGTAGCCATGTTTATATAAAGTACTGTGAACCTTGTCAAGTTCCTGTGTGTTATTCTTGTTTTGGACATAAATCTCACAGATTCCCTGTTTCTCTCTTTCGACAAAGTAAGCACAAGATTCTAAGCTTACGAGGAGCTTATAAAACAAAGCAACAACATAGAGGAACCATTCACACCATCAGAAGTGAGGCTCTCTTTTACAGACCTGTTCTCCTGCCACGAATCACAGATGACATCAAAACCTGTCGCACAGAATTCTCCCGCTATCAATCAGAGATGTTAACAAAGGCCCAGACACTGAAGAAGCTCATTAACTATGTGGTATATGATCTATTGAATAATGTGTTATGTGACTTTAATTTCAAACACAGATGTTTAAAACAGAAGATGGAAACAAACAGATATATTGTCAGCCTACAGAGATATGTACGCATGTATGAACAGTCAACATTCAGTGCGCTACAATTCCTCTCCTCCATAAAGACAGCCCTCCCCCAGATACATCTTACACTCCACACCAGCCAGCTCTCCATGACTGAGTCACTCAACAAGGAGGACGTGATGGAGTCACTGAGTGCAATCCAAATCACAGAGAGAGGAAACCGACGCGTAGGAAACCAGTGTCTGCTGAAACTGACGTCTGGTGCTGAGTTCCATCAATCTCTCACACTGACAGGTGTTCATGGTTGTTATCACATTTCCTGTGTGACATCAGACCGGGTCTGGGTCAGTGATTGGGATAGCAATCTCATGTTGACAGACACAACAGGTGTCCCTCTACATCGTGTGGAGGATTCATGGAGTGGTTTATATAGGTATGGATTACACACAGTGAACAGTGAGAGTGAATTGATTTACATAAATAGGAATTATAACATTAAGAAACGATCAAAGGATATGAAAACAACCAAAACATTGATAAAGAAAAAAATATTCTCTAAATGGAGACCACGGTGTGTGTACTGGTCCCCGTCCACTGGGGATCTACTGGTCGGGATGTATAGAATGAAAACATGGATAGGCAAGGTAACCCGGTACAACCAGAGTGGACAACTCACACAAACCATACAGAAAAACAACACAGGACGGGGACTGTATAGACATCCTAACTATATAACAGAGAACAACAATGGGGATGTCGTGGTGTCTGACTATCACTTGTCTGGTGCTGTAGTGGTGACAGAGCGTGGAGGAAGACATCGTTTCTCCTACACAGGACATCCATCAGGATCACGACTAGAGCCACGTGGAATCTGTACTGACGCGCTGTCACACATCCTGGTGTGTGATGATACAACCAAAACAGTACAGATGATAGACGAGGACGGTCAGTTCCTGTCACATCTACTGATAAGACCATCAGGGATATTCTCACCATACAGCCTGAGTTATGATGTCAACACTCACCGTCTCTGGGTCGGATCACAGGACAACAAGACGGTGGTTATATACAGGTATATCACCAGAAAGGACGCTCTGACAGGTAAGTCTGGCTCATTATTGTTTACAATTATATAGAAGTATAATATATCGTGTTTGAGACATGTATATGTACACACTTAACAAGTTGTCAGTGGCAGCTTATTTATCTTTGTTCAATAAATTTATGTACAAGTATTTAACTCTTAATAGCTTGTTAGATTTAAAAACACACAGGAATATGCTATTAAATAAAATTAATTATTTAGATACATCTGTGTATTATTTCAATTGATTAATGAATTAATCACAATCACATGTCATTGTAATTACAATGTTATTGATAAACTGTTTTAATTAATACATCTAGAATGTGTGTTAGTATACAAAAGCAGACAACTGTTTTAATAAGATTAATTAATTTTATTCACTTATCATATAAAGCAATACATGTGTGATGTTTGATTTATTGCAGACACTGCTGATAAACTCCACACCAGCCAGCTCTCCATGACTGAGTCACTCAACAAGGAGGATGTGATGGAGTCACTGAGTGCAATCCAAATCACAGAGAGAGGAAACCGACGCGTAGGAAACCAGTGTCTGCTGAAACTGACGTCTGGTGCTGAGTTCCATCAATCTCTCACACTGACAGGTGTTCGTGGTTGTCATCACATTTCCTGTGTGACTTCAGACCGGGTCTGGGTCAGTGATTGGAGAAACAATCTCATGTTGACAGACACAACAGGTGTCCCTCTACATCGTGTGAAGGATTCATGTCGTGGTGATATATTAACTGGTAATGGAGGATTCCACACAGTGAACAGTGAGAGTGAACTGATTTATATAGATTGGAAAAATAACATCAACAAACTGTTAAAGGATATGAAAACAACCACCACATTTATAGAGACAACAGACTCTACATGGGAACCACTGTGTGTGTACTGGTCCCCGTCCACTGGGGATCTACTGGTCGGGATGTATAACTATAGGACAGAGACAGGCAAGGTAACCCGGTACAACCATAGTGGAAAACTCACACAGACCATACAGAACGACAATACAGATCTGGGACTGTATAGAAAGCCTAACTATATAACAGAGAACAACAATGGGGATGTCGTGGTGTCTGATGATGATGATGCTGTAGTGGTGACAGAGCGTGGAGGAAGACATCGTTTCTCCTACACAGGACCTCCATCAGGATCAGGACTACGGCCACGTGGAATCTGTACTGACCCGCTGTCACACATCCTGGTGTGTGATTATAGAACCAACACAGTACAGATGTTGGACAAGGACGGTCAGTTCCTGTCACATCTACTGACAAAATCACAAGAGATGGGTGTACCATACAGCCTGAGTTATGATGTCAACACTCACCGTCTCTGGGTAGGATCACAGGACAACAAGGTGTGTGTCTACAGTTATATAGACACACAGGACGCTCTGACAGGTAAGTCTTTGTCTTAACAGGCAGTGTTAATTATTTGTTAATAAGAGAAATCTGGATTTATTGTATATTTCTATCATTTTTTGTTATTGTTAAACTTGGTTTAATTTTAATAAGAAAAAAAAATGGATTTGTCTTTAAATACCAAGGAAAAGAGTTACATGTACAGACAGATATTATGCTGAATATGGATATTTTTGTCATTACTTATTCAATAAAATCAGTACAACTACATTGTAATTATTATACCTATTAATTAATAGCTAATTAATGCCTTGTTGTAGATGAGGAAACACACTCCTCTGGTATGGAGGCCATGTTTAGCTCCAGTGATGGGGAGGCCATGCTAAGCTCAACACCAGCCGTAGAATGGAGATAGCTTGGATATTGACAGGTTGTAAATGTTTCTGTACAAATCTAGTCTGCTCTCAAAACCACATATGTTCTTTGTCACTTTGTTCAACATCTGCAGCTGAAATTGAGCTGTGTATAATTCACATGGACTGTAATACTGACTCCTGTTTATTTCACTCTTTGTGATGTTAATTAAAAACATGCATGTCTGTCTTTTGATGAATGTAGACTAAAGTTCAGTGTGTATAACTATTCAATTGAAATGATAATCTAATCAATTTGATAATTTAATTTTAGCCCGAGCCTATTTTTGCAGCCAAATGACAGCTAATGTATTAATTTTTATACCCCCGCTCCAAAGGAGAGGGGGTATACGGTTTTACCCTTGTGTGTCTGTCTGTCCGTCCGTAACAAAAATTTCTGTCGCATTTATCTCAGCAACTATTTATCGCAGATGCTTGAAATTTTTACACAATGTTTGTTAAGGCATGCCATATCGTGGGATGTATTTTTGTACCAATCTGATGTCAACTTCCTGTTAAATGACGGCTTTGCTTATTTTTTAACCAAAATTTTCAAAATAATTTTCGTGAAAGATTTCTCAGCAACTGTTTATCGCAGATGCTTGAAAGTTTTACACAATATTTGTATAGGCATGCGATATCATGGGATATATTTTTGTACCAACCAGACGTCAACTTCCTGTTAAATGACAACTTTGTTTATTTTTAGTAAAAATTTTCAAATAAATTTTTGTCAAAGAATTCTCAGCAACTGTTTATTGCAGATGCTTGAAATTTTTACACAGTATTTGTATAGGCATGCCATATCGTTGGATATATTTTTGTACTAATCGGACGTCAACTTCCTGTTTAATGAGTACTTTGTTTATTTTTAACCAAAATTTTCAAACAAATTTCCGTCAAAGAATTCTCAGCAATTGTTTATTGCAGATGCTTGAAATTCTAACACACTATCCATATTGTGGGATATATTTGTGTATCAATCGGACGTCAACTTCCTGTTAAAGACGATTTTGTTTATTTTTAGCCAAAATTTTCAAATAAATTTTTGTCAAAGAATTCTCAGCAACTGTTTATCGCAGATGCTTGAAATTTTTACACAGTGTGTGTTAAGGCATGCCATATCGTTGGATATATTTTTGTACCAATCGGATGTCAACTTCCTGTTTAATGAGTACTTTGTTTATTTTTAGCCAACATTTTCAAACAAATTTCCGTCAAAGAATTCTCTGCGACTATTTATTGCAGATGCTTAAAATTTTAACACACTATTTGTTTTGGCATGCCATATTGTGGGATATATTTGTGTATCAATCGGACATCAACTTCCTGTTAAAGATGAATTTGTTTATTTTTAGCAAACATTTTCAAACAAATTTTTGTCAAAGAATTCTCAGCAACTGTTTATTGCAGATGCTTGAAATTTTTACACAGTATTTGTATAGGCATGCCATATCGTTAGATATATTTTTGTACTAATCGGACGTCAACTTCCTGTTTAATGAGAACTTTGTTTATTTTTAGCCAAAATTTTCAAACAAATTTCCGTCAAAGAATTCTCAGCAATTGTTTATCGCAGATGCTTGAAATTTTTACACAGTGTGTGTTAAGGCATGCCATATCGTTGGATGTATTTTTGTACCAATCGGATGTCAACTTCCTGTTAAATGAGTACTTTGTTTATTTTAGCCAACATTTTCAAACAAATTTTCCTCAAAGATTTCTCAGCAGCTATTTATCTCAGATGCTTGAAATTTTAACACACTATTTGTTTAGGCATGCCATATTGTGGGATATATTTCTGTACCAAACGGATGCCAGCTTTTTGTTAAATGTCGACTTTGCTTATTTTGCATATTCACATCAGAGCGGGGGTATCACTAGTGAGCATTGGCTCACAGATATCTTGTTTTTAGATATATCAGTTTTAATGAAGTTTATATGGATAGTCTCCCTTACATAAGAGCAAATTATTTAAGCAATACAGTTTTGTGGATGTTGCAGGATAAAATTGTAGTCAATAAATGCTATTTTTTTTAGTATATCCTTTAATATTTTAACACCAAATCTATTCTGCTATATTCACCAGAACTTAATTTATTGTCTACCAACAGGTTTTCTGTGTAAAAATTAATTTATGTTGGGACCTCTCTGAAATACAATCTTAATTGTTTTGTTGTTTAAGCTTGCGAGAGGTGTGGTGGTATTTTATAAACATTTGAAAAATTTACATTTAGGTCATTGGCTCAGTAAGGGTATATGTTTGTGAATGATTGTGAAACTTAATATTCTCTCTCTCTCTCTCTCTCTCTCTATATCTCTCTCTCTCTCTCATTTAAACATTTGCACCTAATGATATACTATGATGCAACTTGTAATAAACATGTGTACAAATTCTAATTAATTTTAGATACCAGAAAACTATATCAAGTATCAGCGAGAAACAACATAATTCATGTAAGTAACTTTTCTCTATATAAGCTGCAGGTAATGTATATTATTAAGAAGGAAATGTTAACAGGAGCACTAGCAATCATATATCAATGGATTGCTCAATGTTTTGATATTATTGTCTGTCTGGGATTTTTACTAGATAGGATCTTGTACATGTAAGCAATTACACTCCACCCAACGAAGTTGCAAGGGGTATAATGTTTTTGACCAGTATGTCAGTCAGTCTGTCCGTCAGTGCTGGTTTTTTTTTGTAAGCGCAAATTCTCTTTAATCGTTGCAAAGAATTTTATGAAACATTGTGGATAATTAAGACACAATGTGTAGATTTGCATATTACAAGGAAAATGTGATTCCATTATTTTTATAAGAACTTTTGCCGTTTTAAACTTAGAATTTTTATCTTATATTGAATATAGTAATACACAGTTTGTAAGTGTAACTCCTCTAAAACTGCTCCATGGAATTCAAAGAAACTCTTTGGGCATTTAAGACAAGATGTGTAAAAGTGCATATTACCAGAAATTCTGTTTCCATATTTTTTTTTTCTTGAAAATTCTTTTTTTTAGACTTATTTTTTTTTAAATGTAAAAGACAAAGGAATAGATGTGAACATTTGCAGGAAGTTTTGAGCTTATAAGGTTTTGCAAGTTATGGTTTTTGCCAAATTATTTTCTGTATTGGGAAGCGTTGGGTGTGTGAGCTTACATTGGAACTAAACTTGATTATTGATTTACTTTAACTCATTGTGAGACAGACAGGCACCAGGGTAGAATTATTGTAATGTGCAATTGATTGATGGAGAGAGAGAGAGAGAGAGAGAGAGAGAGAGAGAGAGAGAGAGAGAGAGAGAGAGAGAGAGAACTAAACTTTAAAAATTGATATATTATGTGAACTATGTCGTATTGAAGATTTATAATTTAGGGTGAGACAGACACTGGGGTAGATTTATAGGATATTTATTTGATGGAGAGAGAGAAAGAGAGAGAGAGCACTAAGTTTGTAAATTGATATGTTATGTGGACTATGCCGTTTAAATGATTTTTAAATTTTGAACTTTTTAAGGTTGTTAAAGATTCATATAAATTTATTAGTAAAGTAAGAATATACAAATGATATTAATGAATGACTTATCATATAACAATTATAAAATCTGAACATGTATTTAAGCTAACTATTTCCTTTACAGTTGACTGGTTTCCTATAGACCGTGGACTGGTAGAAATTGGTGTCAACATGATGAACTCACCATAAACCTCTCTCAAACAGTGACTGTCATGGGTTGGATCGTCTATCGACCCTTGATGGGAATGGACATATTAACTATGGACTTTCTTTATTGTGGAATTTACGTTAAGTGGGTACATGGACATATCTCTCTTGTGCATCAAGTACATTTGGTAAAGAATACAAACAGTGAAGTGAATAACATTTATTTAAACATCTGAAAATAAAGAGGTCATTTACTATCGTCATAGGAACTTGATACATGCCACATACTGTACATGTACATGTATATGTACATCACTTGAATTCGTTGATAAAAGATCATAAAGATGAAAAGATATGTAAGTTTACTGTGTATTTTTTGTAATGATACATATAACCAATAGCCGACTAATGATTTTATAGTGATACATAAACCAATAACCGACTAATGATTTTATAATGATACATAAAACCAATAGCCGACTAATGGTTTTATAATGATACATAAACCAATAACTGACTAATGGTTTTATAATGATACATAAACCAATAACCGACTAATGATTTTATAATGATACATAAAACCAATAGCCGACTAATGGTTTTATAATGATACATAAAACCAATAACTGACTAATGATATTATAATGATACATAAAACCAATAACCGACTAATGATATTTTAATGATACATAAACCAATAACTGACTAATGATTTTATAATGATACATAAACCAATAACCGACTAATGATATTTTAATGATACATAAACCAATTACCGACTAATGATATTATAATGATACATAAACCAATAACTGACTAATGATTTTATAATGATACATAAACCAATAACCGACTAATGATATTTTAATGATACATAAAACCAATAACCGACTAATGATATTTTAATGATACATAAACCAATAACTGACTAATGATTTTATAATGATACATAAACCAATAACTGACTAATGATATTTTAATGATACATAAAACCATTTACCGACTAATGATATTATAATGATACATAAAACCAATAACCGACTAATGATATTATAATGATACATAAAACCAATAACCGACTAATGATATTTTAATGATACATAAAACCAATAACTGATTAATGATTTTATAATGATACAAAAACCAATAACCGACTAATGATTTTATAATGATACTTAAAACCAATAACTGACTAATGATTTTATAATGATACTTAAAACCAATAACCGACTAATGATTTTATCTCCTCTGTACATCATTATTGCTGAGTGTGTTTTTGATTCAGTTGTTAAGAGTGCTTGTGTTTTTGATGTTTTACCCTGGTTTCTTTTTCCTCAGAAATAAAGAATGACTTATCTTGATGTTGTTATTATGTCTGAGTGATTATATATAGCCTTAGAATTTGATGCAGATTGATCTAATCTCTCTTTGTACAGTAAAACTTGCCTATAAGGTACTTGGATATACAGAAACGGGGGTAGTTAATAATATATAACATATTTCCCTTTCAATCTTATTACAACTCTTTTTTTGTCATGACGAAAATATGGAACTTAACATTAAGTCGCCTTAACTTCCTTATGAGCAAGTTTCCTGTATGACTACTTTGGTTAATGTTTTTTCTGCTTAGGACAAAAATCCAGACAAACGACATGGGTATTCTGTTGAACCTTGTGTCATGTTGTAAATTTTGAATTTAGCGGATGGCAGTATAAATACAAAATTTAGAACATGACACTTAAAGCATCTTTAAAGGAGCAGCAATTGTATATATGGTTTAAAGACGAGGTTCTCAACCATTTTAAAAATACAAGAGGTCCAGGGGCTTAGTAACGCTAGTCTGATATACTATAGAACTAACAATTTAAAAAAACAAAATCCAAGATTTGACTATGCATACAAAATAACGCGTACAAAGTGTGTCGAAGTGACCTACTTAAGTGACTACCTTTGTCCAAGTTCTGAAACAGATTTGATTTTCCTTGACTTCTACATCAAAGAGATAAATGATTATGATTAAACATTTATGGCAATGAGTGGAGGACTGTGGCCTGTTTTAGGGTAACATATTTAGAGATAATAAAACGCATCAACCAACAAGGTTTTATACCATCGAAGACAATAATTCAACTATGAATTACAATAACAGTCCGAAATTGGGTCACTTTGACCTACTTTTAAATGGTCAAATCGTTCTATCTTGATTTGAAACATGACACATTGATATAGGGGTGAAAGGCGGGGCATCGTTTCAGGGATTTATATCTCACTTGAGATTGACCACAAGAACTTGAAAACACTAGGATTAAGTATAGGTCCCCTACACTGCCCTGGTATCCTTTTGATGCGCACTTTAAAGATTAAAGAGATAATGGTCCGCCTTTCACCCCTATATCATTGTGAAATGCTAAAATATGACAAAGTTCGGGTGAGCTAAACCGACCCTGTTCATTGTCATGGTTGTATTCTTCGAAGGTTCACGTAAAAACATGGCTGAGAGAAAATAATTCCAATTTCACCTGATGATTTTCGCTGTTTTTGACTGCTACATATAATAATTTTTTATGGGAATAAAATGGCAATGCTGGGTGTTCTATTGTCGCATATTCGTAATAATACGATGTCTTTTTAATTTTCGATTGATGTTGTTTCCGGGGGAGTGAAAAGGCTCGAGGATAAATTTTAAAACACGCACATGTTCAAGTTCGATGTAAACAAATTATCCTGCCACACTGGATTGGCTTAAGGTTTTATTGTATTTGTATCGTTTTATGCGGCCTTTTAAATTACTTTTATTAATTTATCACGGCTTTTATATCATACTACGTTTGCATATCCCTTTATACGATGCATATAGTTTTTCTATTTGTATCAATAAGACTACACGTAGGATAACATTATTTTCATAACTAAAAACCCGTATAGACGTAATTCATTTCTATCCAACAAAGACGCATTTATAACTCTTATCCAGGTGAGCTTTACTGCTTCGGAAGTCGTCAATGCTCGTACAAATTATTGAGCATTAATCATTTTGATAATAATTAAAATATGTCGATAATTAAGTAAAATATAATTTTCTGTTCGAGTACTCTCAGTACTTTGATGAATTTCCTTATTGGCTGCTAGCTTCTACGGGCTTCGTGGCTGCTGTTAGTGGCTGCTAGCTTCAGCCTGGTTAGTTTCTGCGCGTAAATATTTTTCTTCATCTTACTCCAAAAATGTGTATGATTCTAAACTAGCACGCTTGCAAGTCAAAGTGATGGGGAAGTCTTTTGCCTTTTTTCTACAATGATGATTGTCAATCTACTTCTGCAATCAATATTCAGTTCATTCTTGTCCTGTTTTTTCTTTTTTACCTTCCTATTTTTTTGTCAAAAAGAACGTATTTGTGTGTTTGATTTTAGTTTTTAGAAGGGTGTTATTAGAATCTTTGATTTGATTTAGATGAATGGTAAAACTGTCGATTCTCTTAACCTTATGGCGATTTATTACATAATCATTTTATTATGAGCATGTCTACGAGAAAACCATGCAAAAGGTGGTGGGAGCAAGGTTCTCTGATCAACTTCATATTTTGTGTGTAACAGTGTGCATCTATATGAATTAATTTGCCACAAATTTTTTTTTGATGTGGTCAGTCTAAACTTGGTTCTGCAGCACTGTTACTAAAAATAGCATTTTGACCCTTTTAAGAATAAAATTTTGTATAATTTACCAAATTAATGTTAAGAATTCTGAGTTTAGTTTAAATATGAATTCAAAAAGTCATTTAGAGTTAACACTAACAAGGTACACTTGTGTAATTCATTTTGTCAGAATTCCCATATATTCTTTCTGTTAAGTGCAGATAGGTCACGAATCTGGCATGTTTCCAACTTTTTGTAAAATTGTGAAAATATACATTTTTTAAATGCTTAAAAGTCTGAAAATGGCACTTTAAATTCACTAAATCTGTTTTTAGTTATAAAAGGACATTTATCTTTACAATATATCAAAAATCTGTCTTTGGACTCTCAATAATAATGCAAATATATTGTCTTAAAGTTGGACATTTTTCTACTTTTAAAACTCTCCAGAATCTGTAGTTTGGCATAAGCTTTACATTGTAACATGTATATTATGAGGAAAAAACCAGACATATTTGTGAGCCAAACAATATTTTACTGAACTGAAGAATTGCTTCAACACATTTCAGTTTTTTTTTTAAATCAATGCCATTAAAACACGAGAAATCATGGGAAAATGGGAATTTGAATATACATGTAAGCTGAATTGGACTTATTTGCCAGTGCTACACATTCACTGGCGTCGGAAGCAAATTGAAAGTGGGGGGGGGGGGGTGGGGGGGGGGGGGCTAGACTAATTCTTAGAAATATTGGGAATACCTATACTTCAAAAAAAATCTTACCTACCAAAATGTTTTTCCCCAAATCATGAAATTCCTAATTCGGGGAGGGGGGGGGGGGGGGGGGACTAGTATGCCTGTGACTCCAACTTCTCAATCTTTCAAGGTAAATGTAGGAACAATTATCTTTACTGCTAGAAAAAGTGGGGGGGGGGGGGGGGGGCGGGCTGAACCCTCTATGATGCTATGTTCATAATGTTTAGGTCTAACTTTGCAAAAAAAAGTGGGGAGGGGTGCCAAGTCCCCCCTAGCCCCCCCCAAAAAAAACAAATAAAAAACAACCAAAAACCAAACAAAAAAAAAACCCCAAAACAAGCAAACAAACAAAAACAAAAAACAAAAGGATCACCTCCATGAAAAAAAAAATGATTAAACATATCTTTGTTGAATTTAACAGAATGTTTTTAAAAATGTGGAAGTGGTGTGGTATCAATTGCCAATGAATGTCCATCACATTAAAATATCATAGAATAAGGTAGATTTAGTAATTATTTTTGTCCGACAGTATAAAGGATTGAACTTTTATTGTTTGAGAGGTAGAGGGACCCAATATCAAGCCTGAATTACGCTTAAAATTAGTAAATAGCAGCAGAATATCAGCGTAATATAATATAGAGACACATTTTATTAGCATTTCATTTTTTCAATTTTTTTAATCACAAGACAATAAGAGAGTGTAAAAATGTTGACTTTTTCATTAGACTTCTTCATAACTCTGGGACCAGGTCTTCTTATGATGGGTTATAATTAAATAACATCCCAAAATAACAATCCCACAAAAACAAGTTATGATGTCTATTCTAATATTTCTAATATACTTTTTTATACCAGTAGTTTATGTTTATATTCATATGTGGTTTTCGCAGGTTGAGATCCCCGGGGGAAAGGGTAACCTAACACCTCATTTTTTCCTTTACAACTATATTTTAATTTTAAGAAAAGGTACAAACTTTAATTTTTTCCAAGAGGAGATCAATTGCTAATAAAGAGGTAGGGAGTAGACCTCTCTATTAATTTCAGATGTACTTACTGTGTTACATTCTCAAGAACTTAAAAAACCCTGGCTCCCTCCCCGTCATTTCAAGATTCCATGAAGTCTAACCTTAACATCTAAAGGGTAATTTTTAGATGGCCAGTGAAATGTACACGTACATGTAGAAATGTGATGTCTATTGCAACAGACTCCGATGATAACGAGGCATTCCTTGTGAATTCCGAATTATTTCAACATAGAAAGAATAATCTTAGCGTGACCAGGCTATGCTCAGGTCTTACCCCATTATAAATTAAATCTTTGTAAGAAATCAGTTCTCGTTTTTGTGGATTTTTTCGAGTAAAATATGATAATCTGTGAATGAGATTATCTTGGAAAATTTCCCCTTCATCTATTTTAATTGTACTTCTATCATAAGTTTGTATATTTTGATTAAAATTCGTCCAAATGTGCTGCTTAATTGGGACAGAAAATAGCAGTTTATAGACTAGATACAAGTCTCCATCAAACTTTAATATGTATGTGATATAGTGAATAACACTAACAACATGGGGCAATTTTTGTGCAATTAAAATCATTCAATATCATAACATATATTAACAACACTCACAGCATTTCTCAATACTTACACATGTAGCCTGAACTTGAACTTGTATAGCTTTGTCAACATTCTGACTAGTTTACCTTCTCTACCGAAGAGCGCAACAGGGGAGACAATTCTAACAGTAGTAATGAAATGCAAATGTAATGAATAAGAATTCTATGAGAAACAATGATATCCACTAATTTTTTTTTAATTAAAAGCAAAATAGGGTGGGTTTTTTTCATGTTTAATTACAAATATTGACTTCAGTGGATTAAAATCACTTGTAACATAAAATTTCAAAAACCAAAAAATTTTTATTTTATTTGAAAATGGTATGTTTTTGTTAATTTATTACTTTTTAGTCCTTGAGAGTCCAAAGATGGATTTTATATATTTGTAACATTACATCAAACAGTTTCTTATTAACACAAAATTTCAAAAAATAATGTGCCATTTTCTGAGAAATTCTTTCTGAAAAATTGACAAAAATGTATAATTATCATTTCTTTGCATCCTGCCAACATTTACACCCTTGGGACTTCATGGTGTAAATAGATATATGAAAAAAAATATGCAACGATTAAAGGTTTGAACTTCCTCTTTAAAAATATAGTCTTATTTTTTTTCAAACATTGTTTATACATTTTCTAATTAATTACTGAATTTGACAATTTTTCTCTTAACTTTTCTAGATTTTAGAGGATAATTAACCAGAATGCAATACTGGCCGTTACTATAAATAGAAACATCCAGTGCAAAAACAAACATCATATATCTGACTCTAGATGGGTATCCTTTAAACCTATGATAAAATTCTGTTCATTCTTGAGACTTTCTGCCGCAGCTTTTTTCCATATTTGCATGGTTTTCTCGTAGACATGCTCTTAATGAAAATCCGTCAAAATTTGTAGGCATGAGAGCGCTTACAAAATTGTTAATGGGCGATTCGCACGCACCACGAGCAATTGGTGTATGCTTGACGTAAATGTGACGTACGTTTACTGTGCGTTCAATTTATATGTTGATGGTGAGCACAAGCGACTTGCAGTCAACGTACGCGTAATGCAAAGGACAAGTGCTATCTCCTTACGTCATCCGTGCAAGTCAAATCGTACGATTATTTTGAGTGAAGCGCAAGTGGAGCGTACGTTCTCAGATCTCGCAAGGAAACCGTGGTGATTGTTGTGCATCTCCAACAGCCACCGTGCGTGCTTACGGGAAGCGTACGTCATTCAAAAATCGTTAGATGTACTTGCGTGTCTCGCACGATTTTCCTTAAAATCCGCCCTTAGACCACCCGTAAAAGCACGTACGACCAGTTGTGACTAAGGCTTAACTTAACGTATTGGACACGATACTATTTACCAGAGGAAGAGAGAGAATGGGCAATAATTTTCTTTAAAATAAGCTACCTTTATTATTCGATCAATATTTCCATCATTTGCTTTTCCAAATTTTTCAACTAGTGTTCTTTGTCATTCCCTTAAAAAATCAATTAATACTTGTTAAAATATATATGATAACAGAATTCCCCCTTCTTCTCCACACACAAGTAAATAGAGAAATTCATACTTTAGATGCTAAAAACAACGCTGCCCTATTATTTTACTCAAATGATGCTATCATGGTCATTCTAAGTTATCCCACTTTGACTATTTGCTTTGTCAAAACCATCCCATGCTGTGGAGTTTGCAAACTCAAAAATGCAACTAAAGTACGTCATGCGCATGCGTACCTTGGCATAGATCAGTAAGAGAGTTGGACAGAGGAAGTTTCTGGGAAAAGCCTACCAATTATTTTCCCATAGAACTCTATACAAACAGTACTTTATAAGGAATAAGGAATCATTCTTTGAGTATTATGAAGTGATAGCGTGATCAAATCCAATAAAGCCCTAAGAGCTTTATGATAGATTTGATCACGCCCCGACCGAAATTATCACCTCATAATATTCAAAGAATGATTCCTTATTACTTATATTTATATAATTTCAGGCCATCATACGATTAAATATTTAAATATAAATAAACAAACCCCACTGGCGCCTCAATTTGGCGTCATTTGTATTATGAGTTATATAGTACAAAATCGATATGTAGTGTTATCACAGAAAAGACACTGGATAATGTAAATATACTGTAATAGTGACAGTCAAATTTTTGGTATCATTTGAAACGTCAATTCAAGACCTTTCAGGAAATGACCAAAAAAAAATATGGTCTCGTGGCGTTTATAGGTCAAATTTGCAGTTGTTTACAACTTAACGCGATCGGCAGTAAATGTCACTCTACATAAAAAATCAACCCCCACCCCTGTAATTTTTCCTAGTGTTGCTATATTCTTTAAAATATTCCCCAATTCCATCATTTATTTTAAAAACTTATATTTTTACTACAACATGAGAATTGTCACTGGTTTGGTACTCTCATTCCTTCTGCAGAGCGGGGCAGTCGGTGACGGACAGTCTATTTATAGACGGGTCTGATGGCTTCATCAGTTCATACATTAATACGCGGGAGTCGTCGTTGGCGTAGTGTCTGTCAAGCGTGTTGTGATTGTTGCTGAGTTTCTGGAGTTCTTCTTCGATTCGCAGTGTCTCCATTCCATTGGTCTAGAAATAAAATATTCCACAAAGTGGCAAAAATGTACCCAATATTCATATCTAACCATTAAACATTAAACAAAAATTTACTCTAAGTTTAAAAAGTATTGCTTTGAGGAAAGGGTTTTTTTTTTCTAAGACTGCATAATTTAAGTCGTTTTGGATCTGTTTGTGCCACTTTTTACAAAATTCTTCTGCAAAGCATCTATATGATTATAACACATAATGCTGCAATTTAGCATGACAATAATACCTCTAGTATAGCCTCTCGAAGGTCCTCTATACCAACTTTTGGCGATCGTGGTCGTTCCTTGCATTCAGAGTTATCAGGACTTTGTTGTGGACTCCACTCACTAATCGCACGCCATATTAATAATATGTAATTTTTTAAATTAAAATGTTTAAGAGTTGTATATTAAAGCATCATAGGGCCTAGCACAGGGACATCGTATCCGCTCTACTCTCTATGACATATATATAATAATACACAAGGGAAGAATCGAAAGTAGGACACGATTTGTAAACAATGTCAAAAACAACTTACTTCACAAAAGTCACGCAAATCCTCGCACATAATGTTGCAAATGTTGTCAATAAACACGTTCACACTCAAATATTCCTAATAAACTCGGTAAAAAGCGTTTTTATCCCATTAAAACCGCTGTCTGCTGCAGAAACCCAATCTCTTCGCCCAAGAAAAGATAACTCTGTACTTTCTCTCTCTATATGTTCAGTAGTGTTAGTAGAAATTTCGGCGGTAAACTGTAAAATGTCTTGGGAAATTTTAAATATTTTTTTCTTCTCTAAAATGTTAATGGAAAACTACGTTGGTGTTCACATAAAAAAAAATTATATTATTTTTTTATTCAATAATTAAAATACTCATAATTCATTTTTTGTCTTTGCAATTATTCCAATTTAAACCTTCAAAATTAATTGTCGTTGCCTAAGAATTTCAGCATTGTTTTAATTGTCAATATCAAATTACTAGCCTATACTCAGAGTATAGAATATTTACGTTTCTACAAAAGATTAAATGATAGGAAATATATTAATTTGTTTTTTAAATTACGCTAATTAAAGTACATGCCAAATATATCGGAACGCATGTTAACTTATTATGCTTACGGTAGTAACATATACGACGAAAATTTCCCCCGACATTTTACACAGTTTACTGCCGAAATTTCTACTATCATTACTGAACATATATAGAGAGAAAGTACAGAGTTATCTTTTCTTGGGCGAAGAGATTGGGTTTCTGCAGCAGACAGCGGTTTTAATGGGATAAAAACGCTTTTTACCGAGTTTATTAGGAATATTTGAGTGTGAACGTGTTTTTTGACAACATTTGCAACATTGTGTGCGAGGATTTGCGTGACTTTTGTGAAGTAAGTTGTTTTTGACATTGTTTACAAATCGTGTCCTACTTTCGATTCTTCCCTTGTGTATTATTATATATATGTCATAGAGTGTAGAGCGGATACGATGCCCCTGTGGGCCTAGTAAAAATAAATTGCCTTTATTTGTTAGTCAATGTTTTAAGAATTGTTACTTATTCAACCTCAGATGCAAAACGAGTAATTATTTTCTGTCTTCCAAATTTCATTCTGCAGTAAAAACACTAGCATTATGCTGATTCTGTAAGTAACTTTTCCTTCAAGAAAATGATGTTCAGATGAACAGAAAATTAAAAAAGAAAGCATTGACTTAAGTTTCTGGTAGAGACAAATGACCTACAACTACCGACAACTGTAATATACCTCATACACAGTACCGAAATAAACCACAGGGTTTTTAGTTCAATACACCAATAGGCTACAACAATGATCTATTTTGTTCATTGACTCACGTGATGTTTGAAACAGGAAGACCTGCATGCTGCTGAGAGGAAACGATTGTTTGTAGGAGTACATGATACCCGACTTCTTCTTACTTAAGATTTTTGACTGAATCTGAAAACAAGGAGAATAAATCGTTGATCGTCTCATAGTTACACAGTCTAAATTAATTATTCTGTTTAATGACATTAAAATGATTATCAACTTAATAGTTTCCCCAAAAATGCAACTGATCTTCAGACTCTAATAAATAAAGTTCTGACTGAATTACAGTTAAACCTTTTCGATGCCAGCCTACAGAGGAAGAGTTATCTCTCTTTGTATACCTACCAGAAGTAGGTCATTGAACAGAAAGACCTCTCGCTGCAGTTTTATCTTTTTTATTTGGATCGTGAACCTCAAACAATTGACATTAACACACTTATCGGCGATGGGGAAGAGCCAGTTGCTAATAAAAAAGAATCAAAATGTTTGAATTTATTTTAATTTTTTTTTACAAATATTTGACAAAGCACATCTTTATTTGTACAACACACATTTGTACACAATTATATATTATATATATAATAGCCACATCTCATTGATACATTTACTACAGCTTTGGACAAGAATTACCGATATAACTACATCTTTATTTGTGCTGCACACAATTATAGACAACAATAGACATCTACCCAGGGTACCAATGTATGCAGACAACAATTTTTGTATTTCTTTTTTTGTGTTTGTTACACACAACAGGAGACAACGTTCGCCTTAGAATTCACTTCATTTCTATATAAAAGCAGTAAATATTTATTAAAATTAAGACATTCGGTATAATGAAAGAAATAGTGCCTATTTGGGAGGGTAACTGTTGAAATTGACACCCCTCGAAAACCATTGTCAACCTCCGCTTCGCGTCGGTTGACAATGGTTGTCTCGGGGTGTTTATGTCAACAGTTACCCTCCCAAACAGGCAATTTTAACCCTTTAACTACTAGAGATTTAAGAATTTTTATTAAAAACTGACAACTAATTTTCAGGTCAATTTTTTTTTATGTTTTCTAGCTACTTTTACATAATATAACATATATATATATATTCTAAAAGGTAAAATGTTAAAGTATCAAATTATGCAAAGTTACCTGACGTCTCTGTTGCCATAGCAACTAAAGGCGTGCTTAAATAGAAACGAAGGCTTTTTTTCTCACTTGTGTCCATATAATATATTCAAATTGCAAAATAACTTTAACAAAGTTGGAAATTTTAATTATACCCTGTTTACACGAGTCAGTTTAGACTTTAACTAAGACAACTTCAATCTGGTACGTATGTAATACTTTAATTCGAACACCCCCCCCCCAAAAAAAAAAAAAAAATTAGGGAGTTACTTGTAAATCAACTGGTCCGCCTGTTTGTCTGTGCAATATCGTGTCTGGCCAATATCTTTCTTATCAAGAATCACTGGAAGTTCATACTTCACACAAATATTGTTATGACAAAAATATGTGACATGACCATTTACTCAAGGTCATTTGGTCATGATCAAGGTCACTGACAATATAAGTTCGTAATTTGTGTCAGGTGCATATCTTTACTATGGAAAATCACTAGAAGTTCATACTTCACATAGAGATTGTTATTACCAAAACTAGACTCTTGTTGCTATAGCAACAAAAAGGTCTTCCGTTCTTCATGAATAAATCTGTACAAAAGATCAATTTCTCTTGTAAACAGAAAATGGATATAATTTATACTGTAAAGGACTTCCCCAAAAATACAAAAACACAAAGACAATATGTCAATTTTTGAGTACTTTCTGTGACGACCGGAAGTTACGCCGGATCATACAACACATAGTAAACATACATTCATACATTGCCTTGTCTTTCCTTAAAGTTTGGATGTTCAAGTTTTTGTTAGTTATAATATCTCGTTGAGAAAAGGTTTTTGTGTCGGGACCGGAAACGAACGAACGGTGATTAAGAAATTGAAAATACGTATTTTAATACATTTACCTATGATACGTTATTGTTCATCACATTAAGTAAAATGTTGAAAAAATTTTAATGTAAAAAAAACCAACCTTTTATTGCTTGAACACTTCGAGTGAAAACCGGAAGTGACGTACGACCAAATGGAACCCGTTAAACATATGTTCATTCAAATGTCCATTATCCATACAAGTTTTGTGTCTTGATCTCTCACAGTTTCTGAAATCTTGGGGGTAGTTTTTTTTTTAAAAGAAGGCTACCTGAGATATTTGAGATGTCTCACCGGAAGTAGAACTTTTTTTTGTTTTTTTACCTTTTGGGATGACCTCTTGTATTTTTATAACTAAAATGTTACTTCCATGTTAAATAACCAACATGTTTTTAAAATATCAGAATTTGGTGTACTTCCTGTGACGACTGGAAGTTACGCCGGATAAAACAAAATAGTGTTAACACGTGTCCATACACAGGTCTATAATCCTACAAAGTTTGGTTGTTGAAGTCGTTACCGTTTTTGAGATCTCGTCGATATAAGTTTTTTTTGTCTCGGGACAGGAAACGGACAAACGGAAGTGTTTAATGAAATTTAAATTTGTATATCTTGTTTACTTTTCTGTTTTACATTATTATTCATCGAAGTAGCTAAAACTATCAAATATAAACAGTTTTACGCATAAACAGTTTGATTTGTTTGAACTCTTCCGCTGTGGACCGGAAGTGACGGAAGACAAAATGAAACTGTTCCAACACATCTTCAATCAAATGTCTATAATTCGTGAAAGTTTCGTGTCTTGGTAACGTACAGTACCTTAGAACTTGCGGGTACAAATTATGTTTTAAAAAAGCCTCCTGAGATAATTGAGATATCTCACCGGAAGTATAATTTTTTTGTTTATTTAACATTGTATAGATGTCATATGTAAGGATCTATACTAATATCTTTATTCTATGGAAAATAAATTAAATACGTAAAAACAAAAAAATTTGAAGAGCTTCCGGTGACGACCGGAAGTTACGACGAACAAAACAAAAATGTTTAAACACATCTACAACTATAGTTCTATCATCCCAAAAAAGTTTGGATGTTCAAGTCTTTACCATTTTTGAGATCTCGAGGTGACAAGCTTTTCGTCACGGGACAGGAAACGGACAAACGGAAATGAATTTAGAAAAAACCCAAATCACAAACTTCTAGATCTTTTTCATTTCAATCATCACTAAAAATTTTAGGAAAATCTATCCAGACATCTCTGAGATATTCACGATACAAAAAGGGGAAAAAAATAATAATAATAATAATAAGAAAGAAAGAAAGAAAAAACCTAACAATCACTATAAGGTCTTCCGTTGGAAACAGAAGACCTTAATAAGTGACATGACCCTTGACTGAAGGTCATTTCATACAAGTCAAGGTCACTGACAAAATAAGTTCAAAATTTGAGTCAGGGGCATATCTTTGTTATTGAGAATCACTAGTAGATTGTACTTTAGTACTTTGATTGAAACTTTGCATTGCATCTATACTGATTTTAAGAAATTTGAAATACGTGTAACTTTGGTTTTATGCTTCTCACATCGTGAACTTTCAATTAATTTCGCTTTAAGTTGCTTGGTTGAACTGTCTTCATGATATACTCATAATATTAATTTCTACATTCATACACAGGTCAATAATTTTTTTCAAGGGGGGGGGGGGGTCCGAAGGACAGAGGTGGGGGAGTCCAATGTCTATTTTTAATTTCAATTTTTTTAATAGTGATTGTTAGGTTTTTTCTTTCTTTCTTTCTTATTAAGGTCTTCCGTTTCCAACGGAAGACCTTATAGTGATTGTAATGTTTCTTATTATTATTATTCTTATTTTTTTCCCACGTTTTTCTCAGAGATGACTGGATAGATTTTCTTGAAATTTTCAGGAATAATAGGAAATGATAAAGTCTAGGAAGGAATTTTTTATTTTTTCAAAATTTATTTCTGGTCGTCCGTTTCCTGTCCCGCGACGAAAAAAGCTTGTCACCTCGATATCTCAAAAACGGTAAAGACTTGAACAACCAAACTTTGTGGGATGATAGACCTGTGTATGTAGATGTGTTTAAACTATTTTGTTTTGTTCGTCGTAACTTCCGGTCGTCACCGGAAGCACTTCAAAAATAGTAATTTTACGCATTTAATTCATTTTTCATAAATTAGTTATATAAGTATAAATCTATACATAGGTTATCTATGCGATGTTAAATCAACAAAAAAATTCTACTTCCGGTGAGATATCTCAATCATCTCAGGTAGCTCTTTTAATACAGATTTTGTACCCGCCAGATCTCAGAAACTATAAGTGATAAAGACACCAAACTTTAACAGATGATAGACATTTGATTGAAGATGTGTTTATTTGGTTTCATTTGCCTTCCGTCACTTCCGGTCCACACCGGAAGAGTTCAAACAAATCGAGCCGTTTATTAGTTTTACTGTTTCCCTTTGGCATTTTTAGTTTGATAAATGAAAAATAATGTACAAAAGGCAAGTATACAAGAAATATTTCATACAATTTACATTGAGCACTTCCGCATGTCCGTTTCCTGTCCCGAGACCAAAAACCTTATTTCGACGAGATCTAAAAAATGGTGACGACTTGAACAACCAAACGTTGTGGGATATTAGACCTCAGTATGAACATGTGTTAACACTATTTTGTTTTGTTCGGCGTAACTTCCGGTCGTCACCGGAAGTACTTCAAAATTTTTGGTATTTTTTCATATATTATTCATTTTATATAAAATGAAAATATCAGTATACAATCTTACATATGTCATCTATATAATGTTAAATTAGCAAATAAATTTTACTTCCGGTGAGATATCTCAAATATCTCTATGTAGCTTTCTTTTTTTACAAATTTGATGTCCGCGAGATTTTTGTCATTGTAAGTGATTGAGACACGAATCTCTCATGATTGATCGAAATTTGATTGGGGATGTGTTTAACGGATTAAATTTGGTCAACTGTCACTTCCGGTTCTTACTGGAAGGGTTCAGACAAATCCTGTTTTAACAAGTTTAACTGAGTTTCTTGGGTGTTTCATCTAGCCTGATAAACAGTGATGTTCGTTAAGCAAATGTACGAGAAAAACCATCTTTTGTTTTCATTTATCACTTCCGTTCGTCCGTTTCCGGTCCCGAGACAAAAAATATTGTTTCAAAGAGATCAGGGATGTGAACAACCAAACTTTAAGTAAGATTGACTTATGAATGTACAAATGGTTAACATTTTTGTTTAGCTCGGCGTTACTTCCGGTCGTCACAAAAATTACTTCAAAAATTGATTTTCTTTTTCATTCCGTTGTTTTTATTAGAAGTAACGTCTGGATATATCATTCACAATAATTATCATATCCACTTTTTTTCTATGTGAGAGAAGCAATGTCTTACAGTTGAATTGATACATGTATATTTAAACGGAAGACCTTTTTGTTGCTTTTGCAACAAGTGTCTAGTTATTATTATTATTATTTTTTTCCCCTTTTTCTCCCGTGAATTTCTCAGAGATGTCTTGATGGATTTTTATAAAATTTTCAGGAATGACAGAAAATAAAAAGATCTAGAGGTTTTTAATTAAAAATATTCTAAATTCACTTCCGGTCGTCCGTTTCCTGTCCCGCGACAAAAAGCTTGTCACCTCGAGATCTAAAAAACGGTAAAGACTTAAACATTCAAACTTTGTGGGATGATAGACCTATAGCTGTAAATGTGTTTAAACACTTTTGTTTTGTTCGTCATAACTTCCGGTCGTCACCGGAAGCACTTAAAAAATAATTTTTTTTACGCATCAATTTTTTTGTATATTAATAAATATATAAGAATAAATCTATACATAGGAAATCTCTGCGATGTAATATCAACAAAAAATTTCTACTTCCGGTGAGATATCTCAATTATCTCAGGTAGCTTTTTTAAAACACATTTTGTACCTGCGAGATCTCAGAAACTATAAGCGATCAAGACACGAAACTTTCATGGATGATAGACATTTGATTGAAGGTGTGTTTAACCGGTTTCATTTTGTCTTCCGTCACTTCCGGTCTATACTGGAAGAGTTAAAAAAATTGAGCTGTTTATCAGTTTAACTGTTTTCCTTTGATTTTTTTTAGTTAGATAAATGACAAATAATGTACAAAAGGCAAGTATACAAGAAATATTGAATACAATTTACATTGAACACTTCCGTTTGCCCGTTTCCTGTCCAGAGACCAAAAACCTGATTTCGACGAAATCTCAAAAACAGTAAAGACTTGAACAACCAAACTTTGTGGGATGATAGACCTTTATATGTACATGTTTTTAAACTATTTTGTTGTGTTCGGCGTAACTTCCGGTCGTCACCGGAAGCACTACAAAAATTACGTTTTTTCTTTATTTATTTCTTTTACATGGAATGAATATATCAGTATACAATCTTAGATGTGTCATCTTTATAATGTTAAATTTTCAAATAAGTGTTACTTCCGGTGAGATATCTCAAATATCTCTATGTAGCTTTTCTTTTTACAAATTTGATGCCCGCAAGATTTTTGTCACTGTAAGTGATTGAGACACAAAGCTTTCATGAATGATAGACATTTGATTGATGATATGTTTAGTGGGTTTTATTTGATCAACTGTCACTTCCGGTTTTCACCGGAAGAATTCAAATAAATCATATTTTTAACAAGTTTAACTAAATTTCTTGGGTGTTTCATGTAGCCTGATAAACAGTGATGTACGCTTAGCAAATGTACGAAAAATACCAGCTTTTTTTTTTATTAATCACTTCCGTTCGTTCCGTTTCCCGTGTCCAGACAAAAACTATTGTTTCAAAGAGATTTCAGACTTGGCAGAAATGTTAACAACCAAACTTTGAGGAAAGATTGACTGATGATTGTACAAATTTTTGTTTAGTTCGGCATTACTTCCGGTCGTCACAGAGAGTACTTCAAAAATTGATTTCTTTTTCAATCTCGTTGTTTTACATGGAAGTAACGTCTGGATATATCATTCACAATGATTTTCATATCAACTATTTTCTCTATGTGAGAGAAGCAATGTCTACGGTTTAATTGATTCATGTATATCAAAACGGAAGACCTTTTTGTTGCTTTTGCAACAAGAGTCTAGTTCTTTATCTTATTTATATCAACGACCTTATTCCAGCGTTACAATCTGGTAGCCCAAATATTGTAACACAACGGCACAGTAAACGTATACTGTCGCAACAACTTTTGTAAAACAGACCGTTTTCCCTGTCACAACTTGCAAGCAAATCATTGTTTGCACAACAGACTTTACAAAACACATGGTTGCCCTAAAACCACAGTTTAAACTACACAGTGTCGCTCTAACACACCACGCCGTTGTAACAGGCGCACGACGTTTGTGTAGCGTTTCGTTGGTGTTTTGGTGAAGTTCTGTTAATGCGACGACACATTTTACGCGACGGTAAACGCGTTTTATAGAGATGAACCCGATCCGGGTATCTACCAAGATGTATTGAGTGTACTAACTGTTCTTTCTTCCTTTTGGACTCATTCTTAAAATGAGATTGTTTGATATGAAAATGATAGATTTTGTTTTCTCTATACTTGCATCGACAGATTTTGTCTGAGTCTAGTAGGATATTGGTGAATTATAAACATGATTCAGGGATAAATCTGAAAACTTGATAAATTGACTTTTTTCTATGGATAAACGCTTAGACATTATCAACGTAGCATGGATAATTTATAGAAATCATAAACACCAATATCATTAATCATATATTCAATGTACACATTGTTTAATTGGCATTAAAATATATTATTATAAATCATATACTAATATATAATGATAAATTAGCATTATTTATATAATTATATAAATTTATACTATCAATACATGTACCTACTTTTCCGCCTTGGTTATCCCTTGCTATTTGAAGTCGAAATTTAGATGCTTTTCATAATTACGTATTTCATAATTTGTTTTGTTTTTTCCAACATGTTACATCTATTAATTTACATTGATTGTATTTAGATATTAAACGTCCGGTTTGAGCGGTTGATTTTTCGGTATTCCAGATCAATTTTTTTTCTCTCTGTGTACATCCCGTTCTGTTTGTACAAGCGCAGGAGAGGAGTTCGATTGTGAAATTTGTTGGAGCGTTTTGTGTATCATAGAATACATGTGAAGAAAATAATCATCTCAAGGCAAGTTATACAGCCCGGCTAAATAGGGACACAGTGGGTTTACTATAGAGCCGGGCTAGAGGGGTCACTACAGTATTAATTTTTACTATATATTCTTACCAAAATTGCGCAAAATTTAGATACAGATTAAAAATTCAAAACAAACTTCTGGGAAAATCCTCTTGACATCTTTTAAAGCAACAGTTCATTTACAATCTAGTAGCAAAATTAACCCGTGTAACCAGCAAGGCAATATACTTTGTATACGTCGAAGTTACACATGTGCTTTAATATCAAGCCCGGGCCTTTTCACCTCCTCCGAAAACAACACGCATCAAAAATTCTAATGACCTCGCATCGGTACACAGCAAAATGTGCCACATACGTTTCACATACGTTAAACATGTGTGATACGTACGTGATCTCACGTACGTTTAACGTGATTTAAGTACCACGTGTGTTTAACATACGTTTTAAACCGTACGTGGTACATACGTTACACGTATGTTTAACACACGTTGTAGATACCTTACGTTTAACGTACGTGGTAAATACCATACGTTTCATATACGTGGATTATAACGTGCGTTTAACATATGTATATCTTTTATATGTATATTTAATGTGACTCGAATCTCATGTGTTTCTCATAACATGCAACATGTATGTATATATTCTATATATAAAAATATTCGAGTCCCATCTGTATACGTAACAGACACATGATCCAGGTCTTTGATTAAATGTCTTCAAATGTTTCTTTTGTCTTTCAGTTCAAGTTGTTAAAATCCCTGAACTCCCTGCTTTAGGCTCTTCAAATAACTATTTTACTTCCCCATCAATGGAACTACATGTAATCATGTGTCAAACCATCTGCTAATCTAAAATTACAATAAGAAGGAAAAACAAATTTTCACAATTTAAATTCTGATTTATTTTTCTTTACAGTAACACTAAACAGTCACTCTTCAGTGTTTCCAGAGTTTTCTGAAAATAAAAAAAAAACATGATTGCAAAATAATTTTTTTTTTATCATAATGTGTTAACACAATGTTATCTTTTTTATATAGTCCTAAGTATATGTATTGAGAATTCAAAAATGAGGCCACAAATCCTTATTTTTGTCATGAACAGTATTTGGCAACCTTACACAAGGTATTTCTCAAAACGAGGCTATTGTGACCTACTTATGACTGTTACATCCCTTTCCATATGATGAACCAGCTGACCAAGTTTGAAAGTCCTACACCATCCAGTTTGAAAGATATAGCACAGACTCTCTCTCTCTCTGTGAACTGCTTTTACATACTTCTTTAAATCCATCATTGCATATTGGTAATTAGAGCATAAACTTAACCAAGTAATATCAGTGGATCTAGACATAAGAGCTGCAGATGGATTATATAAAAAAGACAATACAAATATGGACAATGAAAATTGTCAAAGATCAAGGATGGTCCATCCTTTTTTCTGCAAGTTCTACATTTTTATATAAAAAAAAAATTCTTATCATATAATTTTTTTTTCAAATATTTTGCTTACTGATTGTTATAACTTACCAACAGAATTGTTGCATGCATCCTGTCCTGGGACAGGGTGCATTCATCGGCCTTGGAGTAGCTGTAAAAGATGTCATAGCACAGCTCTCCAAGGCCTTTACAAGGAATACTTTGTTTGTCTGCCAGAATCTATGTAAAAATAAATTTTAAAAAACATGCATATATTTTAGCACTTTTTTTCATATATCAAGATGTAACCAATTAATATTAACCTTTTTGTTGTAATTTAACCAGTAGATCATAAAAAAAGGAATCAGGAATAGAGCATATCTGATATGTTTGTATCTACCCCCTCTATACACAAATACACAGGGAATTTATGCACTTTTCCTTCCAGTGATCTTGAACTTGCCCAAATGACCTTTGTTTAGACTTACATTTTACTCTAAGGTAAGCTGCATACACAATTTTTGTGTGAAGAGACTGATTTTGATATTCCATCATAAGAAAGGTCTATGGATGGGACACAATTGCACTGACAGTGACCCATAGATAAACAGACGGACAAGGTAGTTCTTATATACACACTCCCTCTCCCTTCCCATAAAAAAGAACTTTGTAGGGGGTATAACTATTTGTCACATACAAGTATTATGGAGAGTTGGTTTTTTTTTTAAATTTTAATGCTAGAGAATTATACATACATTCACCTACTGTAAATCCTGAACAAATTTTTACACATACAGACTTTTTACAACTCATGTAAAATAAAGTGAACATGAAAAATTTGGACAACAGATAGCAGTCAAACACACATTTTTTATCAAATGATTACACACCTTTCTCCTAAATTGATTCCTGAGCTCCGTGAATTTGTGTTTTGAATGGGAGACCATTTCCTGGAATGCTGCAGGATTGGTTCTCATGTCGTCCATGGCCAGGCAAGTGTGAATTTCATTCTGAAATATTTACATTTATACATACATAAATTTATCACAGATTACATTAAGCGGGAAGCCCCAGAGAACAATCAACCTCCAGATTTTTTACCTTAAAGTCATCACTTTTGACTTCCAGCCATGGGCGACATGAGAACCTACTTCTTAAATATAGGTTGAACCTCCTCTAAAATACAAAGTCAATCAATGCATGTAAACACACATCCATGTGCATGAAACATAAAAATTATATAAAAAACTTTTATAAAGGCATATCAGCAAATGTATTTTAAGGTTTTGATATTGACAACAAATTAAATTTGAACCTTGCATGAAGCCGTGTTAATGTTGAATGCTTTGGCAGACGCAGGTGACTTGCCCCTCAGCTCTGCCACTTCTCTTCGCAAAAGGGCAACGTCACCTGTGAGCTTGTCCAATTTTCTAACTGCAAATATAATATGCTATATATGTACATATAATGAACAAAAATGGCATTTTTATCGAGTAACATGGCGTGTTTTAGCTTCAATTCTTAGCAATTTTTTTTTTATATATATATATAAAGACCTGTAGCCCTTTTCACAAAAAAACTTACGATTAATTTTTATCGTAAGTGAAAACTTAAGTTTTTGTTCATTTTCACAAAAAATCTTACATGAATCTTAAGTGTAAAATTTGTCGTAACTTTACAAGAGCTTATACCCTCTCTTAAGTGTAAAAATAAAAACTTAAGTGCAAATATTTTGTCGTAAGATTATTAATTGACAACAAAAATGGCTGCCTTTTTTCTCCTTTTTGAAAACGATCGAGCATTGCGACGAGAACGTGTTTTTCGGGACCGAATTAACCCGCTAGACAGATATACGGACGTAGATTTGGTTGCACGATACCGTTTTCCTCGGCGAGAAATTCTGCTCCTGACTGATTTGGTAAATGATACTGTTCAGCATCCAACCTCTAGATCATGTGCGATTCCTGTTTGCATCCAAGTAAGTTTATAATATAAACTTCTTTCTTTACCTCATTTTCATAGAGAGTTAACGGTTCGTAGTGAAATTATACTGGCACCTTTTTCGGTCCTCTGTAATTTCGCCCCATATGGCATTGAAAAGACAATTTTTGAGTATAATGAAACAGGCACCTGTCAGTATTGATCTATCATACCTTTATCAACTTCAATATTATTATCAATTTATCTCACTATTTAATAACCAAAAATATAAGAAAACAGAAGAGTTTAATACTTAAAATCATGCATCCAATATGGTTTATTATGATATTTAATCATTCTTGATTCTCATTACTCAGCTAAAAAAGATATATTCCAAACAAAGTAGGTTACACAGCCTTAAACTATCTATGTCAAATGATAGCCTATATTTTGATTATTCCACTTTTTTGGTAGTTGATTTCCAAGACCCCCCCCCCCCCCCCCCAAAAAAAAAAAGTTTGTGCTATGAAAAGTGTTTTACTAGAATAATTGGGGAATGGTGTGGGTGGTAGTTATCATTACTATTAAATTGATAAATATGTGTAAAAATGTTTAAGTTCTTTTTTTAGCCCTTCAATCAATTTTACTTTTAAAAGTCCTGAAGAACCCCTAATAAAAGTAATAAAAGAAAACCGAGCCTCAGAATTCTTTCATATTTTGGGAGATTCAGGATATCCCCTGAAGAAATGGTTGTTGACCCCAATCAATGAACCAAGAGGCACCAAAGAAGAAAATTACAATCAAGCCCACTGCTCAACCAGAAACACAGTGGAAAGGGCATTTGGGGTTCTTAAGTGCAGGTTCAGGTTTGTTCATTATTTTTTGTATATTAGGTTGAATTACAGTAATTTAGAATAAAATCCACTTCGGGATTCATCCTTGACATGTTAATTATAACTAATCCATGTGAACATAACTTATTTTCCTTTTTATTTTGAATAGATGCTTGCATAAAACTGGAGGAAGTCTGCAGTTCACTGCCCCAAAATGCATCAAAATGATCGAATGCTGCCTAAGACTACACAATATGGCCATCAATCGAAGACTCCTGCTTGAAGCTGCAGAAGATCCCATCCAGGTTCTGCACAACAATGCCGTGTACAGGGGAAATGGAAATGATGGTTTCAGGGTGAGACAGACCATTGCTCAGAGGTTTTGAGAACATTATCCATAATGTCATGCAATATTCCTTAAGTTGAAAATAGTACATATGTGAGTATTCTCACATAAAATTTGATCATGTAATTTGTCTTATCATATCAAATGAAATGTAAATATGATATATAAATATATATACCGGTAGTTGATGTATATAATATATGTAAATAAATGTAAATATTCTCAACATATTGTGTAATATAATTTATCGTTCTATTTTTGTTCTACATGTAAATTAAACCATATTTTTACTACTGTCAGTGTGTATGTCTCTTAAATTATGTTGTTCTCTCTATCACTCTCTTTCTCTCTCCCTCTCTCTCTTTCCACCCTCTCTCTCTCCACTCGTTCCACCCTCCCTCTCTCTCTCTCTCTCTCTAAAATAGAAATATCTGTAAATGAAAATTGTATAGTTGGGCTGTGTCATCAGATTGTTGTTTATTAAGGAAAATCATGACAAATTCATTAAATCTTCAACAGCTTTAATAATATATATGCACAACTGTAAATATTGATAGAAGTTTATAACAATAACATAATAGTATTATAAGTAAAATTGTTTGTTGCCTTAAAATGAATTTTTTTTTCAATTTATATGAAGTGAAAGAATTTCTTCATATTTTTTTTATTATTTTCCTGATTATAAACTGTTTTGGATTTAATGCATTATTATCAAAAATTAAAATCATTGTAATTTTTAGAAAGTTTTTTGTCAATTCTATATCTCATTGTTAGTTTAAATAATTGTTGGTCTCATCAGTGAATAAAGAATTAAATTGAAATTAACTGACCATGGAAACAACTAATTAAATTTGTCTACATGAAAGGCAAATTTATGGTATGAATAAACAAATTCCGGATAATTTAGAGTTGTCCAACATTGCTGAGGATCAGAGATCATTAAGTGACAAAGTAAAAATTGCTTACTTAATAATGGTATGATAATACTGATTTAGTCATTATTCATAAAATAATTAGATCTTACATAAACACATAATTGATTATTGCAGAAAAAAATATATCTGCTGTTTGACAATCATATCAATGCAATTTAAGAAATGTTTAATAATAAGTACATGTAATACAGTTTACAGTTCTTTATTAACTTTAAGCTATACAGCTCATCAGTAATACAGACATGTTTAATACTGGCAATCATATGAAAAAATCACATTCTCTCTCTCTCTCTCTCTCTCTCTCTCTCTCTCATTCAAAGCTATGACATATGAATTAGGTTGGTTGGAATTAAATAATTAAAACTTTCAACAATCTTGCGAATTGCTATGTGTACAGCAACAGAGTGTGCATGATGATATAAATATCTATATTAGCAGCATTCAATTTGATTATATTTTTTTAAAAATCCATTATCTGTTCATTAATATGGAGAGTTATTAAAATAAACATATACTATAAAATTGGTTTACAAGCAAGCTTACAAACCATATGCTCCCTACTACTTGACAATGCTACATATTAGATACTTTACCTACACATAACAAACACAAAACATGTACAATTTGTCGACAACAAATAATTCTAAATTCAAAAGAGTAAAAAAATTAAAAACTTCCTTGATATATGCCCATCTACACATTATGTCCTAAATCCCTACAAGTTTCAATAAATTCTGTGACATGTAGTGGTTTAAGAGAAGTCATGTTAGGGAATTAACAAAACAAATAACAAACAAGAGGCCTATGTGCCACTTCGCTCACCTGAACTTAGTTCCTTGTAACATTCTATTTCGTAGCATATGCTATTTCTCTTTTAAAATATTTAAAAACATTTTCCATAATATATATTTTTATGTTAAACTGTGAACCTTTCTTGGGGCCCCAGTTTTGGCCAGTCTAAGGATCACAATTTTTACAATTTAGAATCTTCACTATATATACAAGTTTTTGTGTAAATATTGGCATTTCTGGTGCACTGGTTCTTGAGAAGAAGATTTTTAAAGACATACACCTTTACTCACTGTTTCGCAATTATCTTTTTTTTTTCAAAAAAGGTTACGCCCTTTATTTAAAAAATTTTGAATCCTCTTACCATAAGGATGCTTTGTACCAAGTTTAGTTAAATTTGGTCCAATGGTTCTAGTGAAGACAGACAGACGGATGACGGACAACAGGTGATCAGAAAAGCTCACATGAACCATCGGTTCAGGTGAGCTAAAAGGAAACAGGACTGATGGTCTGACTGCTGGAAGGGTAAAAAACATTGAACTGTAAAAAGTGTAAATATATATCTTGGGTAGTTAACAAAAAATTTCTGTCGAATAGTTAATAACCATCTTCAAAGATTAAATTTAATTCCTCACAGTAATTGTGAAGAATTAAATTTCATCTTTGAAGAGGATTTTCCCAAATCTATCATAAATTGTCAATTTATGATAGATTTGGGAACTTAATGATTGGTGAGACTGAAAATGGTGACAAAGGAGAATTCAAAGAGTGTCCTGGAAACTTAGCAACAATTAATTCGACTGCCTCTGTTGATCTCCTCTGCAACTGAAGAATTTCATCCTGCTGTGCCACCATCTTTTCATAGAGTTTAATCTTCTTGGCCCTGTACTCATGTACGTGCTTATCTCTCTCTCTCTCCATTTCAAGAAACTCCTCCCTAACATCTTTTGGTGCTTCTGCAGACTTGGCTAAAAATGTTGGTATGCATATTACATACTAAATTGCTGACTAATTAAAAACTGATTTTCATGCTCATTGTGTCATAATATAGGTGACAGATGTACGGTACATGCAGCTTAATTTATAATGCCATAGATCTCAACATACTTTATAAGGAAAATACATAATGCTGTACAGATAAAGGCTTAATCGTAAAAGGCATTTCTCCAACTTAATGAGATAATCTGAAATTTGTGTTCACATGTATGATAGTATATTAAAAACTAGCTTTGAACAAGTGCATTTGAATCTAAAAGCCATAGTTGCATCTACACTAGAAAAGCTTTTATATACTGTTATACTTACAGCAACTATCATGTAATTTCTTCTTTTTCACAGGCCTTGTCCATGATGCATTCATGAGATTTGAAGTGCATGCTTCTAAATAGTCATTAGAGAAGGTTATCAATTAGTATTCTTTAAATGATAAAAGTTACATTATTAAAAATCATATGTAAACATTACACTAGGAATAATTTGTACTCATCTGGTGTATTTTTAGCCGGGCTCTGCTGAAAGCAGAGTCCTGGCTGTAGGCAGGCAAATCGCCAATGTTACTATAAATAGCACAAGTAAACAAAAAACCAAACAGCGTCAAAGTAAAAGCTTCCGCTACACCAAATAGTTACACAAAGAGCCACATTTGTCAAAAGTGTTGGCATTTTAATTGTTTCTTTTATTTTAATTTCGAGAGAATTGTCTATCTTTTTAGTTTTCTTATCAATAACTTAATTGTTTTAAAAACAAGACTATGCATTTTGGATACATACAATGCGCACAGTGTTCGACATTAACCTTAGTCCGTTAGTCACAGACTAATTGATTTTGAGTCGGACTAACAAAATTTCTGTCTTATCAGTCCGGTTTGACTAGTAAAAAAAATCTGCTTAAAAAATTGTGTAAATTATCGATGTTGCAAAGCCACTGCAATTGTCGACAACTTCCTGGAAAACGCTGACTTTTTTACAGTAAATTGATATATGATACATTTTGGTGATTATAGAGTTACCGAGTGAAAACAACAGAGGTATACAGGATGTTGTGGGTGATTTGATAATTTTTTTTGCCCTAAGGGGATGTCTGAGAAAATAGGTAACGAGCACACATCTGGCTTCGATAAAGACGCTTAGGTGTTTAAAAAAAATAAACTGACAGGTGAAAGGAGATTTCTTGTTGTTTAATTTAAATGAATTGTGTTTAAATCCTAGTGCCTGCGGACTAATTAAAGTTAACAGACACTAGTCCGGCAGGACTAATGCATAAAAAAGTTAGTGTCGACCCCTGTGCGCATGAATTTTCATGAACTACTTTGCTGCACGTTGAAGAAATGGGGATTGAATATATAACGCTTGTTGCAAAATTCAAGGCAGAAACTGTTGAACTTTTTTCTACTAGAGTTTAGACAAACATATTTTTGTTTTTAGCCGCTTACAAAAATCGCTCTCTGATGCTTTGCCGACATTAAAAACATATGAGAGAGAGAGAGAGAGAGAGAGAGAGAGAGAGATTTTCAGTCTTTACCACACAATATGCATAAAGACACACCAAAAGAGCCCAGCTTTCAGTACTTCAGTACTTTGATTATATAAAGCATAGTAAAAGTTACACACTAACAGTGCTGCACAAATTCAGAAAAATGTGCTAAATGAGTGAAAAGAAAATAATGCATATGACATGTACCTGGCAAAGTGGGTGGCAGAGTTGGGACAGATGCTTCTTTCATTTCTGAGATGCTATCTAAAAAAAATCATAAGAATAGAGTTGTATACAGAACATTTGATAGTAAGTACTGCAAGTTCAATAAATGAATAACCTAAGATAATTTGCAAGGAGTTTCTAAACAAAACAGCAAGTATCAAAAATAACTTATGAAATTATAGGGAGAGAGATGGAAATTACATGTCTGTGATGTTTTATAAATATACAAAGCACTTGCTTAATCAGTAATTTTCCTTTAGTAATACATGTATTCATCTCTCACAATAACAATGTAACTATGATGAGCCAAGAAATATGATCATTCATTTCAGGTTAAGGAACATGTTTTAAACAAGTTGACATTCCATCCATATAAAAAAATCATATTAAAACCATTTATAATCATTATAATCATAAACATACCTGGCAAATTATCCGGCAAGTCTGCAACAGCATCTTCACATATTCCTGATACAGAATCATAATCTGAAGAAATATTATAAAATCATCACAATACTCATATTCATAGCTATATTGTATATATAGTACATGTACTGACTTTCCTCAGAGTGAGTCTTCCCACAGGGTAGTCTAACTGTGAGAGGAGTCTCTCTGTATGACACCTGTGCATGTATAAGGTATGATGTACTGTTACTTACTGGTAATACATGTACATACAATTCTATAAACAATACTTGTAATTGACTAGCAGAAAATTGTTTTCAAAATGAACTTTTATCATACTTGCATGGAGTTAAATGTAAATCATATACCGTATGTATTACTCTATGAGAGTCATGCAATCTTAAATTAGTTATTAATAAGAGGAATAATATTTACCTTTCTCAATTGTAATGAAAGAAGATGTTGTTGCTTTATTACACTCTAAAGTGTCAACTCCGCCTTCCACACCTTCCACAGAGCATTTAGATAATGTGCCAAGAATCTAATTCAAAATTTAAAAAAAAAAGTATATTTTACAAGTGTGGCAAACATGTTTCTTGATCAACATTTTAAACTCTTAGTGTCAAATTGTTTCAGATAAGAAATACAGACAAAGACAACTACATGTACAATAATCATAGCCAGGAACTTACAAGTCTTTCCCAGGTTTTTATGTCCTCCACAGGTGCAGGACCACCTCCTGTACCTCTCATCTCTTTCAAACGTGCAGCTTCTTTTTTCTTTGTGGCACTTGAAATATCCTGCCACTTTTTCTTACAATCAACAACATCCCGTGTGATTTCTGAGATGTTGACAGAGTTTACTCTAAAAGAAATGTTGATGCTTTAAAATGTTATCTATCTATCTATCTATCTATCTATCTATCTATCTATCTATCTATCTATCTATCTATCTATCTATCCATCCATCCATCCATCCATCCAAATCATTTTATATAATTGTTTTTTATATACATGTGCACTTTTATTCACATGTTCATTTTTCTTGCATCATTTGTTCATTGTATTTTATCTATCAATTTGGTCCTTATTTTATAATCATGTAATTGCTGAATGTAGGTCTAACTCATTCGTTCAAAGATATGCAGTTTTTCTAAACACATATTTATAGAGGTTTTAGACTTTTAGCTGTTTCATATCATGAGGGAACGTATATACGTCCCTGATATCATTTAATTAGATATTTGTGTCGATAAAAACCTATTATATAATCAACATTAATTAATTTTAAAGTAAATTTAATACATAGGATTTGCTTAAATTGTTTTCATATGAAACGAAAATAAGAAAAACTTATAGTAAACAAGTAGGTCAGTGAAACAAAGGTGCGCTGTCAACTCACCGTTCGGCTATTTGTTGCCAACATTGCGTCTTTTGGCTATTGGTAAGGCCAGGGGAGAATTTTCCTCTTATAGTCTTGATGTTGGCCGAAACACCCTGAGCCAAAGCCTCCAACTCATCGGTACTCCAGTTTGGTTTGCGTTTTTGTTTGTCCATGTTGTGTTTATGTTAAATTTCCCGCTGTTATGTCGAATTTGCAGACGATTACGTAACCGGAAGGTGTGAATGCGCAGCCGCATTGAAAACGAAAGTGTGTTGCTAAGAAAGCTTTTTGTCGTAAGTGTAATCTTAAGTGCGTTCTAGATTGAGCACTTGGGGATTCTCCTAAGTGTGATTTTTTCACTTACGAGTGGTTTCGTGAAAACGACTTAAGAAATGACTTACGGTATTCGTAAGTCAAATAATTAAGATTAAACTTACGTTTTTTTTGTGAAAAGGGCTACTGGGAACCACCTGCAAGTGACTCCGTCTCAGGAATAGTCTCTTGGGAATCCTTTTTAAGATAATACAAAATAATTGATATAAAACGAAAAACTAAACATTTGCCTGGTCCTGGTAAAAAGGTATGACACGAATACATAACGTTACATATATGTGTAGGGGCCGGGGGTAAACAACTATAAAATATATATATACTGCACTGATAGAGTTTACATTGACTTAAAAATACATAAATTCAAACAAACTATTTGTAAATATCATTTTCAAATACATTAACACACGTCAAACACAGCTGACATTTGTTTTGGACCTATTTATAACTCACCGCAAAAGCGTCTATCATCTTCGGATTTTCCCTTATGACGTCTGCTTCTAAAGGGGTCCGTAAGGGATGTTGTAGTCGTGTATCTTCGACTTGCGCATTATTTAAAACTCACTTCCGATAAAATATATCACTTGTTGTGTTTTATATTTAATAACGTTTACAATATTTGTTAGGTCTCCTTTTCAAGCGTTACTGCGTAAACGCAATAGTGCGTCAATGAAAATTGCTACGATACACCCCTACGGTTCTCAGTGAAACCAATGTAAACAATTATGGTGGGCGCGGATCCCGCAGAAGACTTGAAATGCAATGTATGCAATTTTCAAACAAATAGAAAAGCATTTTTTCACCGGCACATACAATCTGAGAGACATAAAAATATGGTATTTCTTCAAAATGAGCAGCATTCTCCGACAACAGAGGATACCGTATCTTCAGAAAAATGCCAAGAAACTTCCGCAGAACTTCTACTGTCAGAAGACGAGACTGAATTACCGTCCGATGAGTATAGGCCTAGCAATCATGAAAACAATGAAACAACCAACAGTGGACATGCTAGATCGTACACAACATCAGATTCGCAAACCCAGGGAGATTGGTATCCCTTCACATCAAAGATTGAAATGCTGTGCTACATTTTTATGAGTTCCGCATCTCATCCTGTGGTAAGTTTAATTATATAAGCACATTATCCTCCTTCACATATAGACCTGCATGTACACACCTTATTTCATGGACATTTGCTTTATTTGATATGTAATAAAATTAACAAACCCAGTACTTTTTATCATCATCTTTCTCTCTCCCCCTCCCTCTCTCTCTCTCCCTCTGGTCCTACTAAATTAACAGAGAATGCTAAAGAACTCAAGAGAATCCTAGATACATGTAACTCGTAACTCTATGATTATTTCATTTCCAATTAATAACTTTACTTTCAACGGCCAGCTCTCTCTTTCTCTCTCTCTCTCTCACTCTCTCTCTCTCTCTCCTAAAAAAAATTGATTGGTACTGTACTGGCGTGCGACCAGTTCTCGCCGAGTACCATTTCTTGCCAGTACAATGTGATGTCATTTTTCGTCTATAATTTTATGTGTTGATAAAATGACGTCACAATGTACTGCAAGAAATGGTACTGGGCAAGAACTGGTCGCACGCCAGTGAAGCTCTTCAGAATATAATTAAAAACATAATTACTATAGTAACAATGAGGTTCTTTTTTTTGAAAATTGAAAGGCAAATAAATTGTAAATCATTATTCAAAATGTTGTAGAGTGAAGAAATTGTCAAATTTCTGTTGTTCGTCCTGAGAGAAGCGGGTGTTCCTGATGTCCCATCTCTTCTTAAACTGAAAAACCTTCAGTTTGGGAATTTGAATTGGGAGGATATGATGACAAAGGTATCCACATAGTTTACATGTAACATTACATGAATTGGTTTATATAAAATTTATGAAATTATAAATATAATATATATATATACCTTAGTAGATGAGATTCTCTTATACATAACATAATTTGTGGAATCCAACCACAGGGGCATCGTATCCGCTCTACACTCTATGACATATATATAATAATACACAAGGGAAGAATCGAAAGTAGGACACGATTTGTAAACAATGTCAAAAACAACTTACTTCACAAAAGTCACGCAAATCCTCGCACACAATGTTGCAAATGTTGTCAAAAAACACGTTCACACTCAAATATTCCTAATAAACTCGGTAAAAAGCGTTTTTATCCCATTAAAACCGCTGTCTGCTGCAGAAACCCAATCTCTTCGCCCAAGAAAAGATAACTCTGTACTTTCTCTCTATATATGTTCAGTAATGATAGTAGAAATTTCGGCAGTAAACTGTGTAAAATGTCGGGGGAAATTTTCGTCGTATATGTTACTACCGTAAGCATAATAAGTTAACATGCGTTCCGATATATTTGGCATGTACTTTAATTAGCGTAATTTAAAAAACAAATTAATATATTTCCTATCATTTAATCTTTTGTAGAAACGTAAATATTCTATACTCTGAGTATAGGCTAGTAATTTGATATTGACAATTAAAACAATGCTGAAATTCTTAGGCAACGACAATTAATTTTGAAGGTTTAAATTGGAATAATTGCAAAGACAAAAAATGAATTATGAGTATTTTAATTATTGAATAAAAAAATAATATAATTTTTTTTTATGTGAACACCAACGTAGTTTTCCATTAACATTTTAGAGAAGAAAAAAATATTTAAAATTTCCCAAGACATTTTACAGTTTACCGCCGAAATTTCTACTAACACTACTGAACATATAGAGAGAGAAAGTACAGAGTTATCTTTTCTTGGGCGAAGAGATTGGGTTTCTGCAGCAGACAGCGGTTTTAATGGGATAAAAACGCTTTTTACCGAGTTTATTAGGAATATTTGAGTGTGAACGTGTTTATTGACAACATTTGCAACATTATGTGCGAGGATTTGCGTGACTTTTGTGAAGTAAGTTGTTTTTGACATTGTTTACAAATCGTGTCCTACTTTCGATTCTTCCCTTGTGTATTATTAAGGTCTTCCGTTTCCAACGGAAGACCTTACTATTATTCTGAAAAATTTTCAAATTTCTTATTATTTTTTTTTTTCTTCTAGACGCCAACTTTGATCCTTAATATCTCGCTCGTTTGTTCACCGATCGTTTTGAAATTTTCAGGACTGATAACATGCCGCGTGATGTTGTCGTTGCATATTTTAGTTGAGGAAAATCCCCATCCGGTTTTGAGTTATTCCCCTTTTAGTAAAATTTAACGACTTCTTTTGTCCAGGGGGGTTTAGCTATAACGATGACTGGCAGAGTCTCAAAGATGGGCTGGTTTGGAAGCTAATACATTGAATTTGTGCGAGATATATTTTATTTATTATTTAAATGCAAATAAAAGGGGTGGTATAGATGTTGAAACAAAGGTACGAAAAAAATTCAAAAAAATTCGCGTATTTTCCGTGTTAGTTTTCTACCTGATAAAAACTTGTTATAACATGTAATTTAAAAGATCTTGGTCTTACCAAGACCTTTCATTCGGTATACAGAAAAAGGGGCTGGCCCCTATAATTAGGGAGTTAGATGCGTCAAAAGTTTCTTGTCAATAACTTGTAAAGGAATAAAAATTTCTAATGCATTATTGAAGCAAAGTTGTAAAGAAATTAATTTTGAATCCTTCCGTGGTATTCAATTTAATGTTTTCGTAATTTATAGCCAGTATTTGCAGAAACAATTGTTGTCAGTTCGGTCCATTTTTGTGGGGGTGCGCACGTTTAGGAGGTTATGAAAAGGCTTTTTGTAATGCACTAACTGATACATGCAGCGCGCAAAAATAGTTCTACATAAAATTCCCAAATGTTTTTATTCATATGTACATATTCATTTCATAAAGATGAACGTCTTTGACCTTATTTTTGTTGTTTGTTTCATAACTGTGCCCCTTTCTATATTTAGATGCATTACGAGACTCAGGTAACCGATCGATAAAAGAGTCGCTAGCTGTATTCAGGCCGTCGCCTTGACGACAGTGCATATGCTTGTAGAGCTGGACGTACACATGTTTAACGCCCCACTGTGTTACTGTAACAGAGACATTTTGAATTGTTTCAGTTCTGGGAGATGTGTTAATAAAATGGTTCGAATGCATGGTAATTAAACTCAACTTTTCTACAGTACGTATACACGGCCGTCATATAAAGCACAATGTGTATAACTGACATGACAAATGTACGCTGGCAATTTAAACGAACGCGGGATTGCTCCCGATAGAACATTTCTTTTAAAGCAAAACAAAATACTGATTTCCGATGGATATAATATTATCATCGTGGAGATGATTTTAAAAAGTGAACTTAATATTCGTATACGATAATATTTGAATCCAAAGCCGCTATTTTTAAGTAACGGTTATTAGGGATATTAATTATGACTTGCCCCGCGTTTCACGTTTTTTACTTGCAATGCATCAACAAACGAAAATACCAAACAACCTTCGGCAGCAATTTATAAATTATTTATTACATACTAGTACACAATATTAAAGAGATAATTAAATAAATTGTGCTTTATAATTGTACTCGCTATCTTCCGTGGAAATAATGGCATGGAAAAAATGTTGTTCAATGTTCATCAAAAACGATGTAGCCTCAGCAATCGAAAAAAATTAACAAACTGTATATTGATAGATTGACACATTAACAAACATTCAGACCCGCAATGTATTTTTTGCAAGTTCTATAAAATGTAGACTCAATAAGTGAATTTTTCCGTTTGGGGTATTTTGAATCACATGTGTACGCTATGTGTACATGTACATATAGATTAATAGCCATATAGATAAACACTTTCGGTGTTGAATTTTTAAAAGATATTTTGTACAGTCATGCAAAGCAATGCAATGCAAGGACTATTAAATTCGAACAATGTACATACAGTAGGGATCGAACTGATACTGGTTCTGCTTGTTCTACAAACAGCGAATAAAATGCGAAGTATTAGGGTGTTATTTTTTAAACAAATAAGTATTGCTCTCTTAAAACCTTGCTTTACTAAACAAAGTATTTCATCGGAAGCATTATTAGTTACCTTAGCTGCATATATGTAGCTCTCCGTCTGGAAAAATTGAGTACCATCCGAAATTTTTCATACAAGGGCTGTACAGACTTGCAGCTAACATTACCTTAGAATTTCCCGCTGTTCATAAATTCATTAAAAGACGTGCAGATTCAAGTGGTTATATGTCGTTTGATATGGGATTTATGATGTCTATTTATATTATTTTAATTAAGGACAGATGAGACGTTCCTCAATTTTATATAATTTTCCTTGATATTTCATTCCTTATTTATTAACATTTAAACCTGTTAATTCCAAAAAATTTAGAGTACATTACCAGGCTCGTTTTGGAGCTAGAATATTTCGAAATTCCCTTAAAATAGCACGCAAAATGCATTTGAATGCTTATAAGTTAAGTCATACTATATATTTTAATTTGAACACTTTATATCCAAACCAAAAAAATCATATTACCTAAAAATTTAATTATGAAATAACAAAGTGGAAATCTTAATTCACATTGTGGAGATAGGAAAAAATGGAAGATACATGAAGGTCGCGTCTGACCTTAATATTATACAAGCAATAGCTTTCCAAAAAGCTTGCCTGACTACCCAAATTTATTCAATGGAAGCATGCATGTATCAATTAGGCTATCTTATAAGAAATTAAATTTAATTTTCGCTGCGGATCATAAATTATTAAAATGAACGTGCAGAGTTTAGAAGCAATTTCAATCTTTTTCTTCGATCGAGTGCATGTACCTGTATATCACTGGAAATTAAATCTTTTCATTATTTTAAATCATTTTAGGAATGTACATGTATCGAATAATCTCAAACAGCCAAATTGAAAATTGAATTTGTTATATATTAGATGCAAAATCAAAGACATTTTGTTATTTCTAACCATATAGGAAAGGATATTCAAACACGTACATGTAGCATCGTTATTTGAAAGTGTGTGTGTGTGGGGGAGGGGGGAGGGGGGGGGGGGGGGGGGTAGGGGGTAGGTGGGCAGCTTTATCAAAAAAAAATCGTGACAAGGAATTTAAAAAATGGGGAATTTTGAAAATCCTAATCCGTAGGTGGGAGGGGGTATTTACATTTTAACTTCAATTTAATTCAATTAGAATTACTTTATTTTTTGGTTCCATTTATTACATGCTCCGACAAAAGTGAAAGATCCATGATATCTCTATTTATTATATGACCAGTTAAGAAAATAGAGTGGGTAAGACCATCTACACATCATGTGCTCTTGCCTTACTTGGACTCGCCCACTAATCGGCGAGCCAAAATTATGAATGAGACGTATTATGGCGCGAAGTCTTTCTTTACCATTCACGCAACAGCTGAAATCTCAGATAGATCCATCGGCATAGATCCATTGGGAGGGTGTGAACTAATAACTACATATATTATACTTTGGATTGAATGTTTTAGAAGAAATCTATCCAATTAACATACACACTTAATTGACTAGCAATTGTTTGATGTACATTTACATTTGTACACGCGAGTGAAACCCTTTTCCAGATGAATGAAATCGCCCAATTGATCGAAAATCGGGTCACACGTACCCCACTTCGGCGAATTACTTGTACGTAGCCCCTCCAGTAAATATTCCAATTATATGAATTTATATTTGTTTTAATTAATCCAAACTGATGATTCTTTGTTAATGATGATAATCCAACACCAACTATTACTTACATTGTACTACTTAGACAATGTGTATCATCTTGTTGCGATGACACCTCCCTCTTTTTTTTTTGACCTTTCAAATATGGCAATCTATTTTTAAATCAGGATTACACACGTGCAATGTGAAAAGCCCTTTTAATTGAACAATCTTGCTCATTGTTGCTTATTACATCCCATATAACGTTTTCATCAATTATGAATATAAATGTTGACACATTAAAGATGCATCGTCAGGCAATTGTGGGTGCCCCCCCCCCCCCCCCCCCCACCACACTTTTTCTCACAGCAACTAATTTTTCCGGATTAGGATTTTGAAGATTTTGGGAAAGTCTTTTTTTTTTTTTTTGCTTGTCAAGATTTTTTGGATGAGTCTGCCCCCCCCCCCCCACTTTCAAAAAGGATGCTACGTGCCTGCATAAAGATTCAAGGGCCTTCCGTCATTTTCAAGCCATGATAAACATGATATAAGGACTCTCAAAATTAAAAAAAATAGACGCAAAGTAAACTGCATTCACGGCATATGTTCACATGGTATTCCTATTCGTATTCTATTCCTATTTTGGACTCGTCCACTTTAACTAGGAAAAAATTAATGAATGAGACATTCTGATTCTGGCGCGGAGTCTTGTAAATGAAATTTCCATTGATCTGAATGGATTTTTCCGTGAGGGTCGGGGTAGGTATAAAAACAAATTTAATCGTTCAAAGTTTTGAATTGTTAACAACGAAATATCAGATCGAATGTTTTAGAACGATTTATAAATCCAAAATACAGTCATTTTTAATCGGTTGACGCGTGAGCATATGTATTAAGTAGGCGGGCATCCTTACACCCTATTAATTGAAGACAAATGAAATCGCGTCCAGCAGAACTCCCTGGCATTTTAGTGTATGTTATTATAAATTTATGATTTTGTTTGTTAATAACAATTCAACATCAATCATTAATTAACAATGTACACTCTAGTACGCTAATACACAATTTTGTTGCGATGACCCCCCCCCCGGCCATTATACCTATTTTTAAATCAGGATTACACACGTGCTTGCATGTGCAGAAGACAATCTGGAACTTAACTGATAACTATATCATCTCTTTGGAAATTTATTTCTCCGTAAGCAAAAACGTGTAGTAACTGATACATGCAATTGTGAAAACCATAGAGGAATGCGTGATCTGCGCATAATAACTAACTGCTTGATACAATATTTCTTTTTTCCAACATGTTTTAAGTCAATAATAATATGAAAATATATGCTTGACTTCATAACGGAAATTGATCCAGATAAATATAATTATCAAAAATAAACCTAAAAAACAAACTACACTTTCATCCTTCACCCACAATATTGCCTTTTCGATATTTGTCATCGTGGTAGATCCGTGTAACAATCTATTAAGTAGGTGCTTGCACGACATAGAACCGGCCCTTGCTGACCAACGTTTTCATTAACACATATAAAGGAAAAAAAATATTTAGATTTTTTCTTGGATTTATTTTGATGTAAATAAAAAAGAGAAATAATTAGTTCTATAATATATATGCGATGTAAATCTTTTTTCCATGCAATATTTCGTATAAAACAACGAAGAGTAGTATCTTGAAACTTCATTCAAAATTTTATTAGACCTTTAAATTGTAAAATGCTAACATTGAAAATTGTGCCCGATTCCTTTTGTTTTTAAGGTAAATCTTTATTGTTGAAAAAAACTGATTCTTTGAGACAAAATAAATTGACATAATCAGTTTGACATTCTCTAAGTGCAGTTCTGTAGCTCTTAGTCTGAAAAAGAATCGGATGGACGACCTAGGACCCAGATCGTCCATCCAAATTTCTTGAATGTTGCCATTTCTTTCGTACGCGGACGCATGTTGGCCGAATACACACCGAGACTAAATGGTTCGTATTTTAAGTTTTAACTGCGTTTAAAGGTAATATTGGAATTCCGATAATTTTGAAAATGATTAATTAAATAAAAAGGGTTAAAATTACCGTTAAATTACCGGCATCGGTTCCCCATGCGCGAATCTAGAAGAGTAGGGTGAGGGTTCCAGACCCAAATCTAAGCCCCGCAAAATTTCTTTCCATTACATGTACAATATAAAATTACAAAAATATGCCTCGGACATCCCCAGGCAAACTCAAATAACCGTCAGACACTCAACCCCCAACCCAGGAAATTTTTTCTTATCCGCGCATGCCCCTTCCCCCCCCCCTCAAAAAACAAAATTATTCTTCAGAACCCCCTGTAAAATTTTGAGGATCTCCGCATACATTCTAAAAGATTCATTGGCCCTTGCTTTCGATTAAAAATGCGAGTAAAATGTTTGGTCTTTTTACGTTCATACCGGGCATACCCACTGTGTGATTATAATCGTCGTCCATATTCTGTGTATATTGAGTCATTTATGATGATTAGATAAGTTTCTCAAAATAAAATGCACATGCAAAAAAACAACATGCGGCGAATCAAACTTCAGACAACTTTGAAAGATCTGTATTTGCTTATATACATGTACTTTGTTTCTTTTACACAGTGTTTACACATCTAATATTGCACCATGGTCAGGTATCAATTTTTGTATTACGTCACAAGTATGACGCAGCTACGACGGAAGACCTAATCGTTGCTTGCAACGAGCTCGTCTCTAGTTATATATATGTCATAGAGAGTAGAGCGGATACGATGTCCCTGTGATCCAACATGGCGTATATATACCTTATTATAAAAAGGTCATTTAATCTTTTTAAGGGGACAGACCAGAACGGCATTCCATTTTGGATTTTAAAACCGAAGGAATTATTAAAACTTTTCATTTCAAATCCAAAGGTGTCATCAAAAATTGTCAGGTAATGAGGACATTGATGTTAAATGCAGATGTGTATACACTTAATTTTCTTCTAAACCCCTTAAAAATTACTTAAAGTTTTAGGTTTGATTTTTAATTCACTTGTAAGTTTTTTTAAACACGGACAAAGCATCGGGGGCAGCATAGATTTTTGTTTTGTGTAAAATTTACATACAAGTATAAAAAATTAAAGGATCATGGAGTCGCCCTCCACTATCCAAGGAGTACCGGTATGTAAATATTGATATGAAATACCATTAACAATAACTAATTTAAGAAGAAAATTAAGTTATATGTACAATGTAGACTGTTCTCCCCCTCCCCCTCCCACCCAATCCCCCCAAACTTTCCATTTTTTTCTGCTCTGTTATTAATTTTTGTTTTGTTTTTATTACATGTTTTTTCTTTTCTTTCTCATTTTTTCCCTACACTACATATACTTTTTTATTTTCAACCTTGGCAATTAACCATTATTTTTCTATTTTTTTATTTTCATTTTCCTATCATAAGCTATTTGTTTTGTTTATTTTTTTGCACTGTACCTCCTTCCAATGCTATTTATAATATTAATCTATTATACAAAATTCCATTGCAATATATATGTATATATATCTTATATAAAATTATATAATTACTCATATTATACCTTGACTACAGGAGAGAACATAAATAGGCATTGTGCCTGCTGTTCAATCCATTTCAATGTATTTATATACTTGAATAAAATACTTATTACATTAATGTAGACTAAGCTTACCCCCCCCCCCCCCTCCCTCCCCCCTCCTTTCCGGTTAGGATTTTGGGAAGTTCCTCCTTTTTCTTTTTGTCAAGATTTTTTTTATGAGTTGCCCCCCCCCCCATCCCCCCCCCCCCCCCCCCCCCCCCCGGCCCCCCACTTTCAAAAACATTGCTACCGTGCCTGCTAACTGAAACTCATACTCATAAACAATGACATGAAGTATCATTTAACATGTATATTATAGGAAACCGAACAGTCAAACAGGTGTGATATCTCATCCTGCTGATGCAGATAAGTGGAGGAATGGCATAAACTTTCCTGTGAATGAAGATGGGATACCTCCCACAGTCACCATGCCAATCAATTTATTTTTGGATGACACTTCAACCCATAGGAGTAAAAGGTGGCTACCTCTACATTGCATCCAAATGCAACTTTCAGGTACATGTACATTTTTGTATATTTACATTTGCAAATATGCTCCCTGATAACAAACCAACAGAATAGAAAATTAAAAACAATATAAACTATGTGATATCGCATCTCAGTGATTTGTGAACTTTTTCATTTGCTTTTTAATTAAGTAATAAAAAGCAATTTAAAGAGTTCACATGGATATGTTGTTGGTTGGTCACATGATCAAATCCTGTGAAGCCCAAATTTTGCTGTTTATTACTTATATTTACCTTCAAAAAAGACAAATCATTTAGAACTGTTGAAATTACTGAGATTTTAAGTTTACAATAAGACAAGCGATAAGCGGGTTCTGTGATCATTGTGACCACATGAAAAAGTTCATACAGAATTGAACGTCTTAGCTATTCTATAGGTTCATATAAGGAAGCATATTTGCAAATGTAAATATTTATATATAATCTCTTCATGCTTGTTTTGGTATATTATTAAACACCTCATTTGTGATATTAAATATAATAGTATGAATTCTTCGGATTCTCTCAAAATGTGATGACCAAGCTATTTTGAAATAGGGAAATTATATATTTGATGAAAAGTATCTTTTGCTTTAAAATACAACTTTCAGGTTTACCACTGTGTGAAAGAATGAAACAAAGTTCTGTGTTCTTTGTTGGAGCATCAGAGAAAGTAGAAATTATGGACCTGGGCCAGTTAGTGGTTGACAACATATTGGAGTGTGAAAGGTTTGACACATTTTGTTGGGTATTATATAATTCTCTTTCTGTGGTGAAAGTTCTTTTTCAAAATTCTTAATTTTATGCGGATAAATCTGTAAACTAAGGCCAGTATCTTTTTTTCTAAATATATAAACTGTAAAATATGATACATTAATTTTCTAGGGAAGAGGTTGAAGCCTTTGATGCAGAAATGGGACAAGAATGCACCATTAAAACATGCATTGATGTAGTTGTGGCAGATTATGCTATGATGTCTTTTTGCGCAAATCATTTAGGAGCAGCGGCAAAGAAGTATTGCCCTAGGTGTTTTGTATGTTGCATTTACTTTTACACATTTTTTTGGACAAAGCTGTCATACTCAACTTTAAAAATAATAAATATTACAATTACAAGTCTTTTCGGTATCTCATGGATAGTATGAGGATGCAGAATATAAGGATAATTATTGTGTACTAATTTTAAGACAGAAATCAGAAAATCATTAGATATGACTATCCAGAGATAATTACTAATCATTAGGTGGTAATATGCAAACATTAAACTAAGTCAGCAAGAGTTAAGATTTTAACTGATTATTTCAGGCAGATGCTGACAATTTTGACCATATTTGTCAAAAAAGAGAGCCTGATGAAACACGACGCTCATTGAATATCCTGAATATGAGAAGTTTGGAGAAGGACAAGCAAATACTTCGTTCAGAAAAGGGAATAAAAGAGCATGACAACTGCTTTTGGGATGTCATAAATCCTCACAGGTACATGGATATAAAATAATTAATATTTTCTCCAAAGTATCCGCAAAATAAGAGTTGTCCTGAATATAGTATCAAATTTGTACTTTAACTTGAGTGGATTTTCATGGAAATACTTAAATTTCTCTCTGCGGGTGTATGGAAAATAAAATAAAGTTCACTAAATCATCTATAACTTAGTTGATAATAATTAATAGTGTTGGTTATTGTTCTATAAAGAACACGTATTTTTTTCAGCCATCATATTTGAATTAACCAGCATTGTTTTTCAACTATTCTATTTATAATAGTGACATTCCTGTTGGATTACTCCATTTAATTCCTTTGGGATTAGCGGAACACCTTGTCAAATATATTGTTGACAGTGTGGACAACAACACATTAAAGAAGATGTCTGCACATCTTGATGCTGTTGTTCCTGGTGGCAGATTTTTTGAATTCTTCAAATACATGCAAAGTCGCCAAGGAAAAGACTTTAAGTATTATGTAAGTTGTCCTTGTTTTGTTTTGCTTTTTTTTAGGAATGGGAGGGTGGAAGGGGTTATATATTTGTCATCGTATATCAATGACAATATATCTTTGTTAAAAATAGTTTGAGAACCTGATATAAATATTTGAAGAAAAAAAACCATTCCAAAATTGTATACACTGATCGAGTTAATTTACAATCCATATTGTCTCAATTATTTTATATTTATGATTATAACAGTTGCAGATTGCACCTTTCAACATGATGTTTGCTGGAGTTCCACAGAAATATGTAAAGATGATTTCCTGCTTGTCATTGGTAAATCCAATTTATGAAAATTGATTCTTGGAATTTAATCATCCTGTGCCAATTAAGCTCTGCAAGCAAGCTATATAGTACATGTATCAGTCTGTCATATATTATCTCCCTTTAGCCATAAATGTACATGAAATTTGATTTTATGATAATGGTTTAGATTCAGCTACAACTGCATAGTGAGAGCTTTGATGAAGATGATCTGCAGTATCTACAGTCAACCATTGACAAATATCTCTCCTATATCAAAGTTCATACACCTGAACTTCAAAGGAAAGCAAAGTCACATCTCCTTCTTCACATTGTAAGAAAGACAAACTTTATTTAAAGAATATATGAAATGCTTGTGTAAATTAGAGTGTAATGCTAATGGAAGACCTGTTTAATTAGAATACATGTGTTCATAAGCTGAGAAATAAATCAGATCATATCTTAAATATACTAAATAAGCATTCTATTCATACATTGCTCTAATAATAATGATTGATGCCTATATAATTAGATTGAGACTTTCAATTACATGTATCTAAGAATATTTGATGCAATTCTCATGATTCTTACCAAATACCAATATATTAAACACATTTGTTTTTTATAGGTTGATGACATAAGAAAACATGGTCCCCCTAAATTTTACATAGAGGATGCCTTTGAAAAAAACCATGGCACCATAAGGGATCAAATCTTCCTTCAGAATCAGAAGGCACGTAGCAGGGACACTTGTATCAAGTTTACCAAGCATACAATATGCCAACATATTTTGTCTGGGGGATATTTTAAGGAGTCTGAAGAATGGTTAGTATTAGGTAGTATTTAATTTACCGTTACTCGAATATTGAAAGGACTTATGACTTAAGTTGAATGGTGTAGCAGAAATATTTTATTGCAGGAAAAATGCTTCAGAACATGCTCTGCAGTTTGGAGGCATGGCAGAGATACAGAAATTTATGGGAGAGTCAGTCACCTCAGACAAAAAGATGCCAAATGGTACAGTCCGAAAACTATGCCGCCAGTCAAATAGACACACAATGACTGAGAAAATGACTGATGAGATGCTATCCCTGCTGACCTCCGACAATCACTCTCCAGATGACAAAATTCAGAGAGGATCAGCTATCACAGCAGGTGGTGAAATGGTCAATGCTGGTGACTGGGTGGAGTATGGGACACCAGGCGAGAATGTATGTACATGTATAACATTTTAAAGTGATTGTGGAGAATGAAGTATTTAGGAGCATCCTCATTTTTAGGTCACCTGAGTCACTCAGGTGACCTATTGCTCTCTGTTTTTGTCCGTCATTGTTTGTCGTATGTCGATCATCAGTCGTAAACTGAACCAATTTCAACCAAATTTGGCATATAGCATTTATGGGTGAAGGCAAGTTTAAAATGTGAAATTCATGGCTCCTGTCCCTCTGGAGCCTGAGGGGTGGGACTAACACCATTATAAAAAAATATATTCTTCTTTACTATTGGACATCAAGCAGTCAAACTGCTGGCATGAATGTAATAATCATTGAGCTCTCTTGCAAAATTGTGAAATTCATGGCCCCAAGTTCAGGGGTTCTGGCACTGGGGTGGGGATCTAATGATTACATAGTGAAAATGCATTAATTCTTTGAAAATCTTCTCCTCTGCTCTTGATCTAAGTACATAATTATGATGAGTAAGAATGCCTCTTCCAAAATTGTGAATTTCATGGCCCCTCAGTCATGGGTTCTTGTGTTAGGGCGGGGCTCTAATTATTATTACATAGTGAAAATGCATTAACTTTTTGAAAATCTTCTCCTTTGCTCATGATCATTAAGCAGATGAACTCTTACATAAGTACATTATTATGACGTGGAAGAATGTCTCTTCCAAAATTGTTAATTTCACCACCCCTGGATCAGGGGTTCTGGTGTTAGGGCAGGGCTCTAATGATTAAAAAGGATAGGGTGGCGTAATTTGGAACTGAATATTTATTTTTTGTACTTAAGAGTTGTTCAGTTATGTCACTGATTCTATGCTACAATATTTTAATTATTTTTTTATAATTAAGAAATTTTATTGGATTAAACAATCCCCGAGTATTTAAAAATAATGATTTCATTATTAATCATAATGCACATGAATATACATTGCAAAAGCCACACTGCAGTTACTCAGGTGACGGATAAGGCATGTCATATGGGCCTCTTGTTTAAAAATACACAGTGGTTATTTCAATCATGATAAAAAGGGAAATGTGAAAAAATTGTTATCTGTGCATTAATTAGTCATCAATGCATTCATTGTTTCCATATGTATTGCTTACTGTTTTATCAGGAGAGCTGTGGAGTTTTCAAAGAAGGCGTCATAGTTTTGCCTACCAGAGGGCCTACAAAGATGATGGCAATAATACAAAAGGCCACAGAATGTTCGACAAGTTGTAATTCACTGGGTTGTCCAAAATTACATTTGGGAAATGAGGTTGTTGCCATTCATACAAGCAAAGTCATTAAAAGACTAAATGTTATGCATGACTGCCTGGGTGCAAAATGCAGCATACGAGACACTCGTGTAACAGAGAGGGTGGAGCAGGAAGCAGTGCTGACCAAAAAAGTTCATTTGCATCATAACTATGACCATGCATACTTTTTCAAAAATTTCTACATGCTTTAATAGTGATTATTGTTAATCTATATCTCTGTCCATGTCCAACTTTTTCAATGGTTTCTGCAAAATTACATCAATGCATCTCGTTTAGTACCGTACATATAAGCAGCACTTTTGCTATGCATACCGGGTATATTGTATATTTAGTTTACTAAGTGTTATCTTTCAATATAAATATGAAGGTAATTCCAGTGGCTTTCATATATGAGTCGTTTTGTTTTTTCAAACGATGTGATAAATTTTCTTGCTAAAGTTTTGGGCATATCAACAATATTACAGTGTAATTAGATGATCATTTTAGATCACATGTATTTGAATTACCGATAAAGCATTGTACAAGACATACATTGTACATGTAGCATAGCCTGATTTTTTTTCAAAAGGAGAGGAAAACAATAAGTATGTCCAAAATCATGGGGAATTATATTTATTTGACTGAAAGGGTTGCTACATACTGCACTTATATCTATATTTTGCCAACTAGGCCCAAAATGTAAAATTTGTTTTATATAATTTGACTATGTATATAATTTATAGTTACTGCATGTAAGATTGTGTCTATATACCTAATTAAGATATTTATCTCATTTTTCTCTCCAAATTTTGCAAAAATAAAAATTTTTAACACTGTGTATATCCAACAATATGGACCAGGGTATAAATTGCCTGTTATATTTTCAATCCAAATAGATTTTTTTCTTGATTTAAAGAAAATCAACAGATCAATAGATTGACTTATGAGATTAAAATTGCCTCATTGTGTTAAATTTGGTCTTTGAATTCTTTGGCCAGTGTGATCAAGCTGAATTAATTAATGCTCACTGTATGTTATAAATGTGCATATGTATGAATATTCTGCCTTTTTTAGTAAATTATATAGGAGTTGTTTTAATTGTCCAAATGAAAAAAAAATAATTTGACACATTTCTGAAAAGCTGGTTCTACTTTAATTTCAGATGTAAAATTAAAAACTATATTCTTCTAGGACTTGAAACATGCATGCATTTAATGCATTGCTTAGTAAGGCTTTGGCAGCCAATTGTATGAAAACTTTGTTTGTTTTCCATGGTATTTACTAGGTAACATTGCATTTATTACATCGCATCTGTTATTAAACAGTTAAACAGTTTATAAATATAATCAGATTATGATCACGCAGCTTGAACTTTTTTTTTTTTACAATCAGCTGGATATTATTCTAAAGGTATTATTTATGATAGGCTAATACTCACATGATAAAAAGGCACATGGGTTTTGTACAATGCAAACTGCATGTTGAGCTCTGGATGTAAAGTGAAAATGAAACAGGGGTACTTTGTCATTGCATATGAAGAGCTTTTCTTTTTCCGATAACGTTTAACATGTATCTATTATTATATATTGTAAGCATTGTGGTATTTTTTATTTAAATTGTTGACTCACAATTTAAGTATTTATATATATGTATATAATTATCATCGATACCTATTGCGTGAAAATTAAAAAAAAAAAGTCGGAACTTTTAGGTTTGTGGTTTCCTGTTCTTATTTCTATGTCTTGAGGATTTTCCGGTATACCAAAGAAGAAAGTTGAAAGACTGCTAAGCTCGGTTATATTTTACAATATTCTTAGGTAACTCTATTTTTATCCAACAAATGGCCCGAAAATAAGCATAGAAACGAATGAATTCAATCGACGACTCTTGGGTGTACATAAACAATATTCACCACGTCACATGGCCTATATGATATATACACCAACTGTATACTTCAGTTGTATAGAATATGCTAAATGATTTTGTAGACATTACCATGTTAAACATGGTTTATTAGTCAAATTTCTAAACATTTTATTGAATGAAGGTTGAAAATAACCATGATTAATATAGGAGTTGCTCAGAGAAATTTCAGATGAAAATATTAGGAAATGCATGTAACTTTATTTGTGGTTTTGCAAATCAATTAAACTTACAATGATATAAAGTGTCATACAATGTTTAGACATGTATGATGTAGGTATTTTCATTTCCAAGGAGGGGGGAGGGGTCCGGACCCCCCTCCCCTTTAGATCCGCACATGCAGATAATTTTAATGTTATTCATATGCATGCCTTCACACATGTAAAACATATTATTAACGCAGCCACGTGTAACATATGGTTTTTAGAACTCATGTTAACCATGTGTTTATTAACATATGTGCACAGGGACATCGTATCCGCTCTACTCTCTATGACATATATATAATAATACACAAGGGAAGAATCGAAAGTAGGACACGATTTGTAAACAATGTCAAAAACAACTTACTTCACAAAAGTCACGCAAATCCTCGCACATAATGTTGCAAATGTTGTCAATAAACACGTTCACACTCAAATATTCCTAATAAACTCGGTAAAAAGCGTTTTTATCCCATTAAAACCGCTGTCTGCTGCAGAAACCCAATCTCTTCGCCCAAGAAAAGATAACTCTGTACTTTCTCTCTCTATATGTTCAGTAGTGTTAGTAGAAATTTCGGCGGTAAACTGTAAAATGTCTTGGGAAATTTTAAATATTTTTTTCTTCTCTAAAATGTTAATGGAAAACTACGTTGGTGTTCACATAAAAAAAAATTATATTATTTTTTTATTCAATAATTAAAATACTCATAATTCATTTTTTGTCTTTGCAATTATTCCAATTTAAACCTTCAAAATTAATTGTCGTTGCCTAAGAATTTCAGCATTGTTTTAATTGTCAATATCAAATTACTAGCCTATACTCAGAGTATAGAATATTTACGTTTCTACAAAAGATTAAATGATAGGAAATATATTAATTTGTTTTTTAAATTACGCTAATTAAAGTACATGCCAAATATATCGGAACGCATGTTAACTTATTATGCTTACGGTAGTAACATATACGACGAAAATTTCCCCCGACATTTTACACAGTTTACTGCCGAAATTTCTACTATCATTACTGAACATATATAGAGAGAAAGTACAGAGTTATCTTTTCTTGGGCGAAGAGATTGGGTTTCTGCAGCAGACAGCGGTTTTAATGGGATAAAAACGCTTTTTACCGAGTTTATTAGGAATATTTGAGTGTGAACGTGTTTTTTGACAACATTTGCAACATTGTGTGCGAGGATTTGCGTGACTTTTGTGAAGTAAGTTGTTTTTGACATTGTTTACAAATCGTGTCCTACTTTCGATTCTTCCCTTGTGTATTATTATATATATGTCATAGAGTGTAGAGCGGATACGATGCCCCTGTGATATGTGTAACATGTGGTTGAAATCTACATATGTAAAACATATGTTTCACGTACGTTTAACATATGTAAAATCTTACGTATGTTAAACGTATGTGATGTTGAACGTATGTTATCACACGTATGTTAACCATGTATTTCTCAACGTATGTGTAACGTATGGTTTGACTTCACGTGTGTGCCACGTATGTTTAACGTATGTTTCACATGTGTTCAGTTCCAACATATGTGAAACGTACGTGGCACAATTAGCTGTGTACAAAACCTGGACAGTCAGACGTCTTACACATTGTTTTTTTTACCTCATAAACAAAAATCAATTCCTGTCCCGGGCGAAAACGCCCAAAACTCAAAGGGGAATTCGGGAATTATTTTTCCTCAGCCATGTTTTAAACGTTCAGTGAATTACTGTAGTGATACCTACATAGGAACACAGTAGGTTTACTATAGAGCAGTGGTTTATTTTAGCATTTTTGTTTCCTTTATACTCTAAATCTATTTTTCATTGCTATGATTTGATTTATATCTACATGTATATACATATATACATGTTTATACTTAACAATTGTTTATGGGTTTTTTTAATATACATGTATATACTTAACAATTTTATATGTTTCTTTTTTTACGTAATTGGTTTGACTTCTAACATAAGAAATATAAAGAACTTTAAGTGAATTTCATGTGAACGATTTTGAATGACCTGTACAGTTGTTAACACTTGTGTGCTTTTTTCCATGCTTATTCTCGTGAAATCTTTCAAATCATAAAGAAAGAGAATATGCCCTCAGAAAAATACAACCGATTAACATGTTACTCGTATCAAAATACATGAATTTGTAACATTTTTTTTACCTTTCCGTTAATTTTGCTTTAACTTTGCATTAAATTCAGATCTATACTACATGTATCTATGAAATAATGAAGTACGTTTCACATTGTATTTACTACAGATACCCTTTAAATGTCATAGAGACACACAGAACAAGATAGAATGCCCTGCTTATGTGTTAATCGAATATTACTGTGGAATCATTAGATTTCGTGGTGGCTCAATTTTCGTGGAATTAGTGGGTACCTCTCATCAACGAATTAACATCCCCCACGAATTAATAAATTAAGGCTATAAAGTCATATTCCTTTTGTATGTATACGAAAATACACGAAATTACGTCCCCACGAACCTATAAAATTTAAGCAATACACGAAAAATGGCTCCCACGAATTTTAATGATTTAACATTTTATCAAATTCAGAAATCTAAAATACGAGCAAATAGTTGTGAAATAATTTTCTTCACTACATGTTGCTATTTTGAAGTAATTTTTTGTTTATTCAATTCAGTCATTTCGATTGATTTATGTTGATAGGATTTAGCACTATCTTAAACATAAACAAGAGAACCAAATTAATTTAATACATTTTATTTCCTGCCACCCGGTAAATTCAGATTTTACAACATGATAACGTTTCACATTGAAATGCAAAAAACATTACTTTTAAATAGCTTTTGTTAAGGTAAAGTAATATTTATTTGACTTTAAAGACAGCGGGAACATCAGCTTCTTTAGAAAATGGTAAGAGTGTTTTCTGTCTTCTAACTAGGCTCTACAACATAAATAGAGACCAAACCAGTCATGTTGGCAATGTAGAAATAAAGGAAAAAGAAGTTAAATGTCATGTAAAAGTGAAGAGAAGAAAAGGAAAGAATAGACCAAACACTCAGTGAGAATAAATGAGATTAGTACATGTAAAATTCACTTGGTGTAAAAGAACATGAAATACTAGAAGTAACCTTTGTTTAAGAAAATCAGCGCATTGAGGGAAGAAAGTACAGACATGTTGATACAAACACGTAAAGAGAATTATAAAACATAACAAAAGAAACGAGGAGAACGTACACAGGAAAAGTATACTAGTGAAACGGAAGTGTACAGGGAAAAGATGATGGAATGAATACGAGAGAGATCATGAATAATACCTAGGATTGACGGGAATATTCTTCTCTCTGTGTAGTGGATAATACAGACCACGTTTGTGTGGACTCTGTCTTTTCTAAAAAAAAAAAACAAAAACAAAAAAAAAACAAAAAAAACGGGGATAGCAATTAATATACATACGAAACACTTGTAATAACAATTGAGGAATTAATAACGCTTATAGGTTGTCCAAACTTTTAATGAACAACGGTAATTGTTTGAAATTCAATGTTTGGTTTTTTGATTTTGTATTTATTATATAAATATATCAAAAAATTAATCATGAAGATATATGTACATGTACTTGCCAAAAAGTGTTGTATATTGGAAGCCTGGAACAGACTGCCATGAACGTGTCAAGAACGTGTCAGATATGATAGTAGAAATAACGTGTCGCCTTCTGAATTGTACTTAATTATTCACAAAAATTACTTCATTTTGTTTTAATGAAAGATGCGTTAAAAATGATGTATGGGGTCTGATTCCTAAAAACATCCCCAACTGCCGCTGAATCAAAGTATTTTGGATCAACTATTGGTAAGCTTGCTTAAACTGATTCATTATAAGCCAGAAAGTTATGGAAATAATCTGAAATGATGTTAAGTTAAAGTATGACGACTGGGCGTATTAAAACTGTAGGTCACTTCAACCAGACAAGATAGAAGTAAGGTTTAAATGCGAAAACTTTAGATTTTTATTTAATGAAAAATTACTATAACAAACTGTCAACCATCTCAAAAATCCATAAAACGAAAAACAAATTCAATGTGGAGCAACACGGACCTCTAAAAAGATAGAGGTAGGGTCATGTGCCTAGGAGGAGTGAGAGTCCTCTGCTGACCGGCCACCCACCGTTTGCTCTTTGTCGTAATAGGGAAAAAAGGAAAAATTCCGTAGACAATTAGGTGATTAAATATGGTCTAACAATTAGTATGAAAAACGTCAGTCAGCATGCGACCCAGTGGAAGATTGTATTTTCTGACAAGGTCGTTGTATCGACCATAGAACTTACGAACAGATAACTTCAAACGAGACTGTTGATAGTCCTGTTTTATCAACTTGTTTGTCAGCAGCTTGCCTCGCCATAGAAACTGTTCATACGAAGAACATGCCTTTGCGTATAAAATTAACTTAAAGACAAAAACACCATATGCAGGTGATGAAGGTATATTGCTACATAAGTAATGAAAGCTGACTATAGAAAAATTGAAGTCATCACGTTTTTCATAAAGTATAGTTGTTAGATTACCATCAATGTCCATTTCTAGTAAAATATCCAAATATGACACAGATGACGCAGACTTTGTGGTATCCTTTAATTCCAGTTCACTGGGATATATTGAGTCGACGTAGGTATGAAAGTAGCAATTGTTAATTGATAATACGTAGTCGATATAACTAAATGTTGAGTTGAGGGCCACAACGAGTGATTTATTCTTTTCATATACAAGTTTTTGAGTGAAGATTTTAAGTGAGCGATTAATGTTTGAACCTTCAACGACTTATAAATCAAAATATAAATATCGAATAATTACTAAGTGAAACTCTCCTGCCAAGATACTCAGTAAAAGGGAGGTTCGAATACGACTATTATTATTTTCTATATTTCTAGATAATATCCTGCACAAGCGCGGGAATTAACACTTTAATCATTTTAAAATATGATACTGTAACAGTGCTTCATGTATATGGCCTCTATTCTTTTTGTTGGAGCTGACTGCATAGGAAAAAAACTGCAAACTTTTCCATTTATTTCAAACCATGGAGTGGCTAAACAGTGCATCGATTCTCTTTTCTAAATTTTGTTTTTTTATGTCTTTAAACCAAATTTCACTATAAGTATTATCACTTTCTCAAAAAAGAATTTCCGATGAAAGACTAACCTTACCCGACTCGATTCAAATTCTTCGTTTAATGCACATACATCATCTATTTATACAGACGAAGAGACGTTAATACGATTTGTTTATGTTTCACAAATTAATGTACTAGTATATGGTTTACTACTAATCTGCAGTGGTATAAAATATTTGTAATTTAAAAACGCTTAATAAGTATAAACATATTTTTCTTTTGCATATCTGAAACTAAAGTTGTCAGATCCAAGATAACTGCCCGATTATTAACTCGCCCTAGACTTTCCGCTATGACTTTGATTAGTCAACCCGCGTTCTTGATTACCCCGTTCTGGAAAGTTCTATTCATGTGCATTCAAGAAACGAATTGACTCATCTTATTTTCTTTGTCGTATCTTAATTTCTTTGTATACTCTAAATAGGTCCAGTAAATATACTTTTTACGTAATCATTCAATATTATTTAATTGCAAACATATATGTTGATGCAAATACCCATTGACTTGGATTCGCCAAAGCGTGTCCACTACCATACTTTAATTTTTGTGATCGGCTTCGGCCGATCACAGTTGTGTCCATATGAGGCATCCGGCAAATTTAACTATTTGCACACGCATTGCGCCTTGCACCTTTATACTAGGCAATGACAACCTCATCTAAATCTTTAATTAGACAAAGATTACTTTAAACGTTACTCTTATCATTTTACCCTGAAAATAAAACATTTATACGGTTACATACATAAAGATTCAAATCACGGTTTTTTTCACATATGCGTAAAAATATTAGTCGGAAGTATGATTCGCCTACTAAGTTTAAAGATCATTCATGCCTTGCCATTTCGGATATCATTAAAACGGTGTTAAATATATTTTACTGCATGTAGCGTATATTATATTGACAGAGTTGACCATGGCCTATGGTATTTCATGCCGATCATTCCTTTAAAAGGAATACTTGTTGCTATTTCGAGCTGGTTTATCGAATATGAAAGCAGGTTTTTAATTTATTTCTCAATAAATACTTATTAGGTAGAATTCAAGTATAGCTTACGGACATCAACTCACATGTGATAAAATACTAAAGGTGTAAGCAATTACTCTGGTACATACATTTCGTAGTTTATTGGCAAACTGTCTTAATTCATAAGTATAGATGTGAACGGATTTTTTTTTTGTGCAAAGACAGAAATGTCGAGATAGACATATTTATGATAATTTCATCCGGATTACCTGATTTACTCCATTCCTTCCTTGGTCATAGCACAGTCTACATTTGACTGAGCAGGAAGGGTTACAGCAGACGTAGAAACAGGACGGATCGTCACAGGTCACGTGGGTCAGGTAGACGACAACAACCAACAACAGAACCAATTTCATTTTGCTACCTGTTCTAAAATGTACGATAAAAATTAAATAAAATGATGATATTTGAATATGGCCATTTGAGTTTGCAGCGTGCATATGTTGGCAATTTGAGTTTGCAGCGTGCATACGTGTATGTTGGGGGAACATTAACACGCAGATTGACAATATTTCATATGCGGCGCTTAAGCAATTTTACACAGCGCTTCGTTGGGTATGACGTTGCATTCACACGCGAAAGCGTGTTGTGCTAAGTTGTAGTAGGGCGTCCGGATAGAACCATGTGCAATTTTGTAAAAAGCAACTGAAGTCGTCCTAATAACACACTTGACACTTTCATACTCGACGTCGCACTTTAACATAAAAACACCGTCCTTCTACGTTAACACACCGCACCACACGTCGCCATACGAACAACTTTCCTTAACCTGGCAAATTCTGTCATTACGTTAACACACATTCACCTACCGTGCCACCGCGCCGTCACGCCATCACAGTGTTCTTTATGCAACGCACCATTGCGTTTACACTACTTCATATAACATGTTGTCGAACGCGTTAACACAAATTCACACAACGTATGGTCGCCTGTAAAACTGTTGTGTTACCATATTAATGTAGAACACTAACCTTTGAAGTACTTACGTTATCACAAACAGAACTTCCACAAAACACATCATTCCCCTTACACAAGTTTGCCAAAGAACAACGTCGCTCTAACTCAACTTGGCCCACAAAGAACAAGGTACATTTTGCACCAAAATCGGCCCAGTTCCGAAATCAAATGAAGATATTAGTGAATAATGTCTAGGATTTCCCTGTTTTAAATCAGTTTATATTTTTTAGATATCTCAAGCTATTCTCCTTATACAACTCACTAAAATTACTATGTCTGATGACGAAAACAACGCTCACGACGTCATGACGTCAACTTGACGTTATCAGATTTCAATGTAATAACATCTGTACTGCGTGAAAAATTGTAGATTAATTAATCATTTTTATGCCGCTATTGTGTTTTTTCTATACATGTATGTGTTCTACTCTTAACCTTTCAGTTACTTCATAAATTGATAATCAACTTTTGATTTGATATTAGTATTATATAGGGTCTTCATGGTGATAAATTCCGACAAATGAAAAACGGTTCAACCAAAACGCAATTGGTAAAACATCTACCGGTACATGTATAGGAAACATTGTTCTTCTCCATTTACCTGACACTCAATTCAATTATGTAATACAATACCTGTTTATCTTTTACTTCATAATATTTAAATATTAGGTATATACATGTATGTTTATGTACATACATGTACAGTATATATATACATACATAATACCTAAGATTGTAGGCGACGTCATTGAATTTATGAATCAAGAAATTATAATTTTTGTATACATGTAATTAAAATGATAATTTTAATTTTTGTCTGTAACTACCTACTATTAAAAAGAGTACCAACATGAAAATAACTCTCTCCCTCTTTCTCATCGAATATATTTAAACATATTGTCAAGGAAACACTTTTTGCTAAGCACGTTGCTATATATTTTCCCCTCACACTCTCTCCGTAAAACTTCTCAAACACTATAGTACTCTCTCTCTCTCTCTCTCTCTCTCTCTCTCTCTCTCTCTCAATTCAAATGGAACCAAATATAAAACACAATCATTTTGTTCATATTATTCCTCTTCATTTCCGACAAGACTGTCTTCTTCACTATCAGAATTATCCACAGGCAACGCTGCAGCGTCATCAACGTAGCTGCACCAATTGCGTACACCAAGGTTTTGAATGTCTTTGTATTTTGCATATGACAAAAACCATATAACACTTGTGATGTGGGCGCACATACCCACAACTCTAGATCCTACTTTGCATTTACAGAACCATGACTTAATGCTCATCTCATCAAAACCAATCCACAACATATATTTCTTTGCCGAGACATGTCTGCTTTGAAGTTTGGCACATAGGATACCATCATGGTCATTGTTGACAAGAATTTCATAGTTTCCATCTTTATCAACATGTTCTTGGGCATAAGACTTAGCTAGCTTTATCTGGTATACCCCCATCGTTAACTCTCGTATTTCTTCTTCTGAAAGTTGAGGAAATGCAATACTTGCATCGCTGGCGTCGATCTTCTGCCATCTTATTTCCCGTTTGTCCAGACCTATTGTTTAAAAATCCACGTTAACATATATATCAAAATTAATAGTAATCATTTTATAAATTCATATCAAGTATGACAAAAAAAAATATTCTTCAGATGTTGTAACAATCTAAACAAAATGACCCTAATGTAATGATTTTATGTCGAGTAGTTTTAGCAAATTACCGTTTCTTTCTACATATTCTTTAAGTACATTCGCTTCCTTTGAAAGAAAACGCATCTTTGCAGCAGTGGATAGGTCGCTCTCAACTGCTACACTAACATCAGGCCTGAATTTATTACATATGGCGCTTATGATGCGAACATAGTCTCCAATGTGTGGAATCTGACTATTAGGAATTGTCCTATCTAAGTAGTTCCAGGTCTTGAGCCTACCATTCACACTTTCCACAACCCATCGCAGCTACAATAATTCAAAGTGTAGATTTAATTGATTTACAATAATTTTTACTAACTAGGAAATTTTTCTTATAAGTTTAGTCAAAATACAATTGAAATATTGTTTTTAAAATTTACACTTAAAATACATGTTTATACATGTTTTTTAATCCTAATTTTCAACAGTCATCTTACTTTTGTAACTAGACGTGTTGCATTAGACTCTTCTGTTGAGTGTTGTTTTGCTCCACGTGTTAAGAAGGAAGGCATTTCAATGTGGATTCCAATGTCACTCAGTAGAGCTTCTGCATCCCTAAACCCTCTATCGACTATGAATATGTCGTCTTCCTGTATCCAGTCCTTAATTTCTTCTACGTTCGTTTCTATCATATGTGTCAAAATCTTTGCATCCGAATTCTTAGAGTCAGCCAGGTATGGACCCAGTACGGAAACAATGTACCCCGATGTTGTGACCACTATCATGGGTTTAACCAACGGCCTATGTTTATGAGTACTGTATGATCTTCTTGAGAATGTAAAATTGCCACTTTTCTGCAGGTAAATATACGTCCCATCAAGTACTAGTATTACTGGATTTTCAGCTACATTGCAGAGTAGTTCTTTAGCTAATGGACGGGTGTGGTTTTCTTTAACGTCTTCCCTAGCAATGTGGGGAAATCCCAAATGATGGGGAACAAAGTTTGACATTAGAGCATGTTTTGCTGTCAGTACCGCACGCCTTACCTATGAAAGATAATACAGTAATATATGGTCGTTCTTTAACAAAATATCTTAGTTAACAATGGATATTTTATGTAAAAGAACTTACCTGCCATTTCTGCAAGCCAAAGAGGGTTCCGAGTAAGTGATTACTCATTCCACAACGCAGTTTTGTCAAAAGAATCGCAATACAAGTCCTTGCACTTCTGGTCTTCGATGCTCTGATGTCAACATCTTTCAGGTATGAGAGTAATTCTTCAAACTGGTCCTTCGTCAACCCAGTAAGGTTATAATAGTCTTCATTATCCATGCTATTTGGGTTGTCAAAGTTAAGTCTAGTATTTTCATTCCGTATAGCAAAGTCTCTGGTTTGTTGAAGCAATTCCACAGTCGCTGTTCTGTTGATATTTGTGTCAGGGTTAGTTTGCTGCATCTTTTGTAGAGCATCGACAGTAAACTCATTGTCTGCAATATGTTTTGGGCAACACCTCGAACCGGCAGGAACAAACATTTCTTTCCGTATGAAGGCTCTGACGCGGGCATACTGAGTCACAACAATGAGCTTTGGACCAGGTTTTTTGCATATAACACAGTTTGCATGACTCTTCGACGTACTAGGAATGCTTAGTGTAATAGAGGGTGGACTAGCACAGCCGGATGTTTTCATTCTCTTGCATGGTTCACTTGGACCTGAAGTATCAGATTTACTTTCTTGCGTTGCAAATGATTGAGTTTCACAGATATATCTGCATTTCCTGCAAAGAACATCTTCATTTGTTGTCTTCTGTAAAAACTTTTTTTCTATTATTGTAGCATGCTGACTTTTAATTTTGTATCTGTCATTTGGTGTTGTCCTTTTGTTACATAGAACACATGGATATGATTTTGGTCCTGTTCCTGGCATGCTGCATATATCAGACAAAAACACTTTAAATTTCAAAAGAAAACATTTTAAATAAATTATATATATATATATATATATATATATATATATAATGCAGTAACCACAATAACTTAAAACCGATAACCACCACCACCACCAGAAAATATTGTTTCACCCCATCACATGTACACCGACCGTATGTACAGTTTAAATCAGTGCGTGCATGTGTAAGATATGAGATGTTTTGCCATCCTCCCCCCCCCCCCCCCACCCCTTTTCCCAGTAAACAATTTTAAAATTTTAATCGGCTGCTTTACTTTTCATCTTCTTATCAAATTATTCATTCTCTCTCTCTCTCTCTCTCTCTCTCTCTCTCTCTCTCTCTCTCTCTCTCTCTCTCTCTCTCTCTCTCTCTCTTAACATTGTTGCTGTCTCTCTGAATTTTTTGAGCACTGACACATAAATATATAAGAAAGTCGTATATAAATATTAAAGATACATTAATATAAATACTAATGATATATTATTACGATCTTGAATTAACAAAAAAAATTGACGAAAATTGACAAAAAAAACTAAAGGAAAGGAGCTTTAAAAAAAAGTCATATCTAAATATAGACACATTACGTAGGTGACTATATTTACTTGGTGGGCATGTTCCGTATGTAGACAAAACACACACATATTACGCGAATTTCTATCAAACACGGCAACCAACAAAAACAGTTCTGAAGATGGCCATATATTCTGTATTTTGATGTTAACGATTTCTACTGTCCGGCGTGTTTGAAATATCATTCTTTGGAGCTACATGAAAAAATCCGATCCCGGGGTCTTCAATTGAGTTGTAATTATGATTATCCCATGTTTCTTTAGTATCTAAATAAACGCCTAATCTGGATAAAATGGTGGAATAAATGTATCTGTACATATTTTCATTAACCTATTGCTTCATCGCCGATTCATACCGGCATACCCGCTTACTAGTATTTCATAAAAAGAGGGAAAAATCAATTTTCTACATTGATGCGCAAATTGTTTTAAAATCCCTTGTTCAAAAGAAAATGTTAATGATTCAAGTTTATAACGGAGAGATCACACAGTAAGTACTTTTGAAAAAGAATTAAGCACGCATGCAAATTTTTACATTAACAAGCGTTTAAATAACTTTTATCTGCCAATTTAAATTTATCTTTATACAGTACATTATCATGCGGTTAAAAGATATATGTACTAAAAAAATCAAACTTTTCGGGATTTGAACCCAATCGAAAAATCCAGACACGGATAGAATCTATTCTAACTGCAATACCACTTGACTTATCTAGATATGGCTTTAAAAGGGGGGGGGGATTCAACACAGCGTTCTTAGATTACAAAGATATATTTACATCTACCAAGTATTATTCCCTCTATATCTTACGAAAACTTAAAGTTAATTCATAGCTCTATAGAAACAGCCAGACTGAAATATACATGCCCCGTTTATCGATTGGTCAGTCTAAAGTTATAGAATTTGCTCTTAGTTTGTAAACTCTACAAAATCGGGTCACTTGTTTTGTAATTTTTGTATGTGTCTTAATTAATTAGTCAAAAACTTCATTATTACACTTATGCTAATTAATCATAAAGAATACCTGCATTATATCAATGTAGATAAATAAATAAAAATGCGCATTACAGAGAAGATTTTAGAGTTACCTCTCTTGTCCCTTTTGTAAACAAAAGGGGAAATAATTTTAACTCAAATCCCTGTTGTAAACACTGGAGTTACTGTGCAAAGTGAATTGTTTCCAATGGTCAATTAAGGTAATGATGAATGATTTAATGTATTTTATTGTATGCTATTATAGATAATCAAATGTGAGATGGCACTTTGATGACACTGGTTTAATTTTGGACTTTAAGTTTTATGATGATTAAATTTAATCCAATTTTCCTCTGTTAGTTCATAACACTTTTCATTTTCATGAAAATTATATAGTATTATGCCAATAAAAGTTTACATCAAAGTGAATAAGGGTATGCAGTGTAAGTGGATTACGGTATGCTTTACAGTATTACCATAGAAGTATGTTGCTTAGAATATTATGCAACAGAAACAAAGCATCTTGCTTAGCTCAGAAAATTAAGCACATTCTGTAGAAAATTCTTAAAATTTTAATTCATACGACTCCAGCACATTGCATGGACATGACATCGCTAACCACTCAGCTATCGAGTCACTTGCTACACACTGTATAAATATAATTTTACAGTCAATTATGATAACCAATGAAATTAAGTTTATTTTACTCTATATACCTAAATTCTCTTAAAATATCTGTGAACAAATAATAAAGTTACGGTCAATGTTTAGTTTAACTTATTTTTAATATCATTGTTCCCCGTACGTGACTCTCACATCCAATGACGTCATATGATACATATTATGTACAATTGTGAGACTTATCAGACGACAAAAAATGTTACTATAAAGAAATCTTAGCAGCATGAACAAAAGAATAGCTATATTAAGGGCTTTATATGTATTTATGTAATTATGAATTAAATAGTTACCTAAAGTGCAGCTTGCAGACAATCCATCATCTGTTGTCACGGACGCATTTGTATATAGCAAGACAAACCAATCTGGTGTTATTGAAAAACCCGTAAAAGAAATTAAATTTTCAAGAGCAACGAGGTTCTTGTTGTAATGGAATGTATTTTGATAAATTCAAATTTTACAAATCATTTGTTTAAAACTATAAGGACGATAAAACTCTCGAAATAAGAACAACATACGCGTTATAGTGTATTCCGGAATAATCAAAACTTGATTTTTAACGATGGCCGCAGCAAACGCGATTGACGGGATGGTTATAAATCAAAACATTATAGTTGAATGAATAACATATATAAGTTTCATGAATCGCGTTAGATGCGACCATAGTAAAAACTGTGATCAAATTCCGAAAAACTGCGATATTTAGAAAAAATATTGGTACATGGTAAGGTTTTGGAATCTACGTAGTATATGTGTGACGTTTTGGCGCCATTTTAATACCGTATTTTGATAGACCCAAAGGTGTAGAAAATAAACAAGCACTATAGAGCTGCTGATGTCGGCGTTTATTTTTTTCATATTTACTAGGCCGATATAGGTAACAACCGTACTTTGTTCTTGCATACCAATGCGGTTACAGAGCTTCGCAAAACACAGGGTTGCGCAAACACAGGTTTGCACCACACAGTGTCGCTCGAACGCAACACGCCGTCATTTTAGCAACTTTTGACAGGCGCACGGCGGGTTGGGTAGCGTGAAAGAGCTTTTTGTGAAGTTTCGTTAGCGCGACGAGACATTTTCGCGATCGTTAATACGTTTTAAAGATTCAGCAAATGGCCCGATCCGCGATCAACATATTCATAGGAATACCTTCTAAAAGAAGAAATAACCAAACCAACAATTATTAAAAGCAAACAAACAAATGAGCCATGGGCGAATCTAAAAACTCTAACAACAGACGAATTGTCAATGGTAAAACGCTTATGCTTGAACAACTCATTTATTATTTTCTAATCTATAGTGATTATTTAGCATTAATGTTTATAACTACAATGTATAGATCATATAGCAAACATAATGATGAAACATAATTAATCTGTATACTGTTAATACTAGTACCTACTTTTATGTTTCCACCTTGCTTCTTCTTTGCTTATTGAAGTCAATTTGTTTTTTCATGATTTTATATTTCATATTTTTTTTTAATAAAACATGTTTCATCAATATATATGTCTGGTTGTATTTAAGTACCGGGTTTTAGAATCCGGTTTTCCAGAAGTCAAATTTCATCCCGCAGTGTACATCCTGCTTTGCCTTTACGTTAAAATGTTAGGTATATCACTTAATGACAAAAAATACCAAAAGGGCATCTCATATAAACTGCACACAATTGTATTTCATTAACTAAAACGAAATAATTCTAGTGCTTAACCTCCTCTCTTTCTCATCAAGTTCAATTGTCCGACATATCTAACGTTTTCCTGGCCTTTTTAACGATTTTTATGTTTTACCTACCAGTTTTTCTGGCAAATAAAATATAAAAATCGTACAAAAAAAAAACCTGGAAAACGTTGGATTTTCCGGACTACGGTTTAAAAGTTTATATTCTCGCAAATACTGCATGTCCTGCAGTCATCCTTTCCGACTCCTTGAATATGTCTGCATGTAAGCTGTTGCCAATTGGCTATCAAGCCTAATGTCAGGTGTATGTGTTAACATCTGCCTACGTCATAATAAATGAAACAGTATGAATTAAAACTTTCAATTTCATTGTCGGATATTAGATCATGAACTCTTAAGTCACTTAGTGCTTTATAAGTAACCATTTATTGTTTGAATGGTGTAGTTTTTACCAGCTGCTAAATTGTGTTTATCTTAAATTACTATGAGGTTATTAATTTTTTAATTTTCCAACATTTGCAATCTTTTTAAGACTTATTTTTGGATGTCGTCGGTCCTATGACACATCAAGCGGTGCAGACAAATTGAATACCGCGCTTTAGCGCGGTATAATAAAGTGTCTTGCACCGCTTGGTGTGTCAAAGGACCGACGACATCCAAAAAAGAGCATTCAATGCTTATATTTATATTTTCATACTGATGTCAATTTGTATGAAATATTGTATATCGCCGCTATAAAGCCATTACTTACCATGCGCGGATCCAGAAAATTTTTCCAGGGGGGGTCCGAAGGATAATTGTGTTTGCCGGGGGGGGGGGGGGGTCCGAGGCATATTTTCGCGATAATTTTACTATGTAAATTTAATAAATTTTCATTTTCCAGGGGGGGGGGGGTCGGGACCCCCCCGACCCCCCCTCTAGATCCGCGCATGCTTACGCTCTCAGTCAGGGACATGAAACAAACATTGAACAGCCATATTAACATGCTATTTAGTTAGCTTCCGCGACAAAAATATAGTGCCAGAAACTTTGTAGGGAAAAATCTTTCTCTTTTTTTTTTTTAATTAAGGAGTAGATATAATTATATGATTATGTCTTAAAAGTACATATCCAATTGGTTATGTAACATTGACCGTTTCATTTAATCTTGGAAAGATAAATATATTCAAGACACGTTAAGACGTTTGTATTTGTGCTCTTGGCGCATGAATTAGCAAAGTGTATTCATAGAAAATTTAACATCGCAGATTTCCAATGCAAACATAGGGGAAATATACACTGAATGTAAATATACACACATCGCGTATAAAGTGCTACATATGTACATAGATTAGTATTTTATCTATCTTAGAACAGAAAGCTGAATGTAAAATATGATCAAAATGTGTTACTATATCGTATATATATCGTATTATCAGTAGAGTAAACAATAATAGATTTAATACTGGTTTGTAAAGGTAATTGCTGCGATTGTTCATTATTAAAGTTTCAACACTATGGCTTCCGGAGACAATTTTAGACGCGAGTTGAATTAAATATAAACCGATGATTTTTTAGCAAAATACCAGTCCAATATATACAAATATTCTCATATTACTTTTTTGAAAACCTTTTTATTACCTTTTATCTGAAAACGTAAGAAACATGCCTACTACTCCAATAAAGTATATCTAATGCAGTGTTTGAATAGTGATCAGGAGGGGAGCTCTGACACCGCGCCTTGTTAGTGAAGACCAACATTCCCCATCTCTCCTTTTTTTTATTAGGAAATTACATCCGTGAATCTAGAAATTTTTGCATGAACTTAATTTCGAGCAGTTGGAAAAAAATGCATTAACTAATTTGGGGAATTTTGCTTTTGCAAATTACAGCGTACTGAAAATTAAAAACACCGAAAATTAATATAGAGATAAAACGTATTTACTTATAAAACTTATCTACTGTTAATCCATAAAATTAAATGCGGTATATTTTTTTTCAATGACAAATCTTTATCTTTAAGACCACTGAGTTTGTATATATGTGTGCAAGTTAGCATGCAGAGGCCAGATCTTATTAACTATGTGCGACATTGTATTTGGTCAATTGATAGGTCAAATTTCGAGGTAAGTAGAGGGTCAAGGCCATTGAAAGAGGTAAAAGAACACAGCTTTTTGTTGATACTTCGTCATCGTCGTTGGTTAATAATGAAATCAACCACTTCTGTTTGATTTTGGAACAACTATAAAATATCGCTACAAGATTTAACAATGTGTATATTCACCAATATTTTCAGATACCACTGCAAGACTACAGTGTAGACTGAACAAAACTAGTAAAACGACAACGATGTTTCCTTAAAGTTTGCATCAACACTGCAATATATAACATCAATAACCTTACTTAAGAGGGAAAGTCATATTAATCAGATATATATATATATATATTCGTCGTCTTAACTTATACGGGGATTTTATTACAAAGGTGAGATATTTAAAACTGCGTTTCTATTGATTTAAAGTACACTTGTGTAAGAGAAATGTAAAAGAAATAGCCAATTTTGAAATTATGATTTTTGCATTTTTAACTGATTGTGCTGCGATATTATACTAATTAAGTAAAGATGTCAATTACATGGAATAAGTCTTATCGTTAATTTCGACAGTAAGTCAGACAATCTAGGTTGCATTTTCAACATTGATTATCAAAATATATTAGATCAACAACAACATCTACATGACGTGATGAATTAATGGCACCCTGTCATCTAAATGTGGGACACCATCAAAGGTTGACGAACTTCGTTTTTAAATTTTATCCCAATTTGTATTCTGTATAATAATCTTTTTATCCACTGTATCTCCGTCGATGGTCGCATAAAGAAATCTTTTTGATTTTGTATTTCTATACGCAGGCGTGAAGGGCGCAATATATCGGCTTATTAGGTTAAAGTGTAAACGATAATTATAAGGAATTGATACTCTTTCTTTAATTTATTGATATTGTCCTTTAAAAATTGTGATTCTTTAAATTCAATATTTAATCGTAACCATTTTTGTTCAGAACAGTATTGATTTTCTTTAGATAAGATTTATGGAATGGTATAATGTGTGAGTACAGATCAATCGAATGGCCATCCTGTTAACAGTACATGGAATGGTTTAATGTGTGAGTACAGATCAATCGAATGGCCATCCTGTTAACAGTACATGGGATGGTGTAATGTGTGAGTACAGATCAATCGAATGGCCATCCTGTTAACAGTACTTTTTCATACACTCTCTCCTTGTTTCTAATCTATACTCACTTTAGAAGGTTTTTAAATTTTAGACTCCTTGAATACATGTATGTCTGTATACGAGCTATTGCCAATAGGCTATTAAGACTAATGTCTATTTGTTACGGATGATTTGATTGGCTGGAGCATTTAACACCTGCCTACATCATAATTAATGCAAAAGTGTGTACTAAAATATTCAATTTCCTTGTCGGATGTTAACTCATGATCTCTTCTCTGTTACTGATTTTATAAGTAACAATTTATTATTATTAATGGTGTAGTTTTCACCAGCTGCTAATTGTGTTTATCCTAAATGAGCCAAAATTTAAGGTGTGGTCATTAGTCTACATTTTGCAAATCGAAGAAGAAAAATATCATAAAATACACTTCTTGACCAATTTTGAATTCTTAATAAAATGATCAAACTGCTATTAACTGTTTCAAGTCTATTGTTCTATCAACGAAATAAAAATAAATCGCAAATTTATAAGTATTGCTTTAATATTTATAGAACATATAAGCTGATAGTAGAATTGAAAGACACTGAAAATTATTTTGAAACAAGCTTAAAATCAAAAGAAAGAAATATATGTATTCTTCCATGCTATATCGTTCAATTTTCATATTTCATATTAATTGATATAATAGTTTTTCCGAAAAACCTATGCATAAGCTTGTTTGATTAATATCAGAACGCGGTGTTTTGACGTTATGTAAAATTTTAACTCTTGATCATTGTCGGTTATCTCAAAGACGTGTTTCAGAAAATGAAAGTTTTTGAAAAATTCAAATAACTTTCTTATAGAACAAAATTAATTGAATTTTAATGGTTCAAGCTGTAATAAATGCAGCCTAGCTTGGCGATTTCTCTTTCACTGGGAATCAGATCAGAGGTCGATAAATGTCAAGCGTGGAACTTATTTAGATCTCAACTGATAAACAGGTCGGACTCGAAAGATGGCGTGAAATTAAATTTCACCACATCATAATATCTGTTTAATATTATCAAATACCCAAATAATAGAACGTATAAAGTTACTAGTATTGGGCAGAATCTAATGAACCTGTCTGGAAAAATACATAAACAGTATAGAAAACCCGTTCCAAATACACATTATATACTTACCATATTTTTTTTTTAAATAACATGCTATATACTTATTTTAAATAACATGTTATATACTTATGTTTATAAACATGTTGGCTATTTAAGAAATAAACAACGTTATTTAGTGAGCATGGCGTTATAAATAGCAATTGTAATGTTGGCATATTCCATGATGCGCGCTAGCGCATCATGGAAAATATGCCAGCAGAGCAATTGCTATTTATAACGCAATGTTTACTAAATTATCGTTGTTTATTACTTAAAGTTGCATTTTACCACTCGAAAATGCCTTGTATAAGCCTAGACCTTGACATTTAGCTATTGCATCAAACATAAACATGTATCTTTTTAATTCACATAGATTTGTTAACAGAATCAATGATATATTACAACATTGTTATTATAAGACATGTTTTCATTAAATACATTAATTTTATGGAGTGAGAAAAACACATGATATATCGTATACATTAGTGGTTTAAATCTATAACGTCATGGAAAAGTATATGACGTCACACCTTTATGACGTCATAGAATCTATGACGTCATAAAGGTGTGACGTCATAGAAGACAGACAGAGCAATTGCAATTATAGAAAAATAATTGCAGTTCCTCCGTATGGACTTACAGTGGGGGAAAGTACAATGGATATGCAAATATTTAAGAAATAAACAACGTTATATAGTGAACATGGCGTTATGAATAGCAATTGATCTGTTGGCATATTCCACGATGCGCGCTAGTGCATCATGGAAAATTTGCCAGCAGAGCATTTCTATTCATAATGCCATGTTCACTAAATAATCCTTGTTTATTACTTATATTTGAATATTTGAATATGAACAATGGGAATGCAAATATAAGCATATATTTGCATGTCCATAGTTCTTTCCCACTGTAAGCCTATACAGAGGAACTGCAATTATATTTCTATAATCGCAATTGCTCTGTCAGTATACTATGACGTCATAAAGGATACATTAAAGTCTGAATGTTTATTTTTGATGCAATACCTAAATGACTAGGTCTAGGCTAATACATGGTATTTACGAGTGGTAAAATGCAAATATAAGTAATAAAGAAATGCTCTGCTGGCATATTTTCCATGATGCGCTAGCGCGCATCATGGAATATGCCAACAGAGCAATTGCTATTCATAACGCCATGTTCACTATATAACGTTGTTTATTTCTTAAATATTTGCATTCCCATTGTTCTTTCCCACTGTAAGCCCATACGGAGGAGCTGCAATTATTTCTCTATAATCGCAATTGCTCTGTCTGTATACTATGACGTCATAAAGGTGTAACGTTATATATACTTTTCCATGACGTTATAGATTTTTAAAAACCACTATACGATACATCATGTTTTTCATTGTGTTTTTCTCCAACTCCATAAAATTGATGTATTTAATTAAAACATGTTTTTGATAACATTTTAAAGGAATTACTGTTTTAACATATCATTGATTCTGTTAACAAATCTATATGAATTAAAAAGATACATTACAGTCTAAATGTATACTTTTGATGTAATAGCTAAATATCAAGGTCTAGGCTAATACAGGGTATTTGCGAGTGCATGTAAAATGCAAATATAAGTAATAAACAACGATTATTTAGTGAACATGGCGTTATAAATAGCAATAAGAATTAATAATTTGGTTAATAGGGTGTGACAAAAGAATGAACTTTTGTCGTACATTTTACTACGTCATGCTTCATATAAATGGCGAATATGATGAGCTTACTTGACAATAGCGTTGTTTTTTATGGTTCTTTCATTAAAAGACGTTTAAAGCAGCACAATCGCGTTACACTGATTTTTATAAAGATATAGGGAGATTCAACTGTAAACCGTCAATGCAGTATATGTCATTGAATTTCTGTCAGATGAATTTAATACGTTTAGAAATAATTATAGTGTTCATTAACTAAAGAAAATGTGAACTACGTGCATTTAGAAATATACTTTTATATATAAACAATATGTTTTCAACTCTGAAAAATCTTTGTAAACACAAATATAACTTACTCTGTATCACAGATGACAGGTAGTAACTACAAAACACTGAAGCATGCAAGTATATCTGTGAAAGACATGCCTAAGTATTTTTAGGAAAGCTTTTGGTATTCTAGTCTTTAGAAAAAATCCAAAATATATCCCAAGGTCATTAAACATGGTATAATTAGATAAATCTACGCAAATCTAATGACTCTCCTGGACGTTCAAAAAAGGTATATAATATTCCTCAACAGTAACGTTGTGGTAATACATCATGTTAGCAAATAAGATATATAATACGAAGTTTTTTTTCAAGTATTAGAAATGAGACTGAAAAAGCATTTGACGTACAAAGTAGTCAAAGTGTTCGAACTAACACTGTAATGAAGTAATTCTAAACATAAACTTTGATGTAAGAAAACATCATCACTTTGGAGGACTTTATGTTTTCAATTTTGTTACTGAAATCCACGCAATGATTGAATGATCGGGTAAAATGTCAGTTTTACAACAATTGAATGAATTGCATACGTTGGTCCCAAATTTTCCTATTGTAATGAAAAAATGACAATAACAAACTGTCAACCATCACAAAAATCCATAAAACGAAATACAAATTCAAAGCAGAGCAACAAGGACCTTTAAAAAGATAGAGGTAGGATCAGGTGCCTAGGAGGAGTGAGCATCCTCTGTTGACCGGTCACATCGGCCGTGAGCCCAATGTCATATAGACATACCTAAGCTTTTACTTATGATAGTTCTCTCTATTAAAAAAAAGTTTTTTTAAACAATGTAATGTCAGAACAGAAAGTGGTTATTTTTTAACAAATTCCTCTATCACAATGTTGATTTCTTGTGTACTGTAATGTAGCCATATAACTTTTGAATTCATGGTTTTGGAATATAAATAGGAGAAAAAACTTTCATACAATTTGTGAAAAAAAATTCTTGTTTATCTACGAAAATATTATTAGTATATAAATCCATGACGCAAAATTCCCCTTTTTATCATATTTTTATTTGCTGATTTTTCGAATAAAAAAGTTTTATGAATAATTTATGCAATATTTTATGGGTTTACATCAAATACAAATTTCAAAGGTGAGGAGACTTTCAGCAACATCAATTCTATTGTATACAAGGCCTGGCTGTCATCTCGACCTCTGTTATCGGTAGTAATCATTTAACCAGTCATCCACCTTCAAGAGCAGTGACTCTCCCTACGAGTAAGTTAATTTTGTCTTTTTAAGAATCATCTAGAAACTATTTAATTAATAAAAGAGATACTAGTTTGGACTTTGGAAGTTCTCCCCATCCTTGGTCAACGATTGACTGATTCAGAAAAAATCAGATATTGTCAATTAGAAATTATCGATTGTCATAAACGCAAAAGGGACTATAAATGCTTTTATTTTCTTATTGATATTTGCAAACGCTCTCGAGCGCTAGCAACTACGTAAGTCTTTTTCGCTGGAATACGCATGCGTATTCCATAGTGGGGGATTCTGGGAATACTGTACTACTACAAATAAACCGTACCATTTGAATTTTGTTTTATCATCTTCCCATGAAATTTTGTGTTTATGTCAAGCTTATGTCTTATAATGCAAAGTTATATTTTTAATATTATGATACATAGCTAGCTTTATCTTAAATATTTCTTCAAGCTCGGAAATAAACTTCGGATATGTTTTCGGAGCTTGCCGGAAAACTAGAGAAGATACGGTTGCTACAAAACAGTACCAATGGTTCTTGATAATTGAAAATTACAGGAGATACATGATGATTAAGGCACTGACAATGAGCTATGGCATTGCCAATGTGAAGCCCACTCTAGATTCATAATTCTAAATTGATACACCACTCCAGCACAATTCCAGTACACCACTGTGCCCTCTTATTTAATTAGTCGATTCAGAAATATAAACCAATATTTTAGAAATCATCTTCTGTGTTTTATGATGGCTACAGTGCTAGCTCACCAATCTTTTGAAAAGATAAGCTTGTCTGATACCAAAAATAGTAATAGTATACTTTTCAGAGGATCTCGTATCTATAGAACTCATAATCAACCGTTTAAATGATACTCATGTCTGCGGTCAGATTGTGTTTATTCATTACGTTAGAATGATGTGAAATCACCAAGTAACGACTCGAAATGATAAATAGGCTACTTTGACCAGTTTTAATTATATTAAAAACTAATGAGCAATTTACTTTTTAAAAGTTACATTGGTCACATATTATGCCGGTTGCCAATTACACAACGCAAACCAGTCAAGATGACTTTGTCAATCTCGCATACGACGATAAAACAAGCACTAATTCAGATGACGTCACAATAGAGTTCGAGGGAGTGGACAGACTTCCGATTCCCGGGAGGGCATCCAATAGTCAGTGTCACTTTGAAAATGAAAAGACTGTGACCAGTATGGATTTTAAAACTTCAGCAACCCAGTAAGTTATGTTTTATTTCTCTATTTACTTATCAAGAAAAAATTCTTGTAAAAGTTTTTAATTGAATGGTATCACTAGTGTTTCTCCTTGTCTCAAACAATACAAAAACTGTTATAAACCATGATGCAGGTTTTTTCCGCTGGTTGCTATTTTTGCTACAGTTTACGGACATAACCGACTTTTTTATATCATTCTTTTAGTCATCAAAGAAATAATTTATTATAGATTCCTAATTAAACGCGAGGAATTAAAATCCGCATAAAATTGCAAGAAGCCCACTCGCCGAATTTTAAATCTCGCATATATTTTCTTATAGTTGAAAACTATAGGAAATTAGTATGAAAGTTTCGTGTTTGCATTTTTATATTCTCGGGATTTGATACAAAACGGAGAATCGTGGAATTTTGTAGTCGCGTTAAACAAGGATTTTACAATATATGTACTTTAATTTGGAATCACAACACAACATACATGTATCAACAAAATTACCCACATTATTTAATACAGTATTGACTATTTCACTAAATATATCCCATTATTTACTCTTAAACAAACCTATAGTACTTATAGATTACCGATCAAATTATTGTTGTTTATGTATACCGTATGAATTTTTTTTTTTAAACAGACGCTTTGATTACATGTGTAATTGATGTTTGTAAAACTGCAAAAAAATAAATGAATAAATAAATAATAATAAATTTTGTCTACGTTAATTATTTTATGATTGTTTACTTTATTTGGTTTCTGTCAAAAATTTGTTGAATATATATATTCCTTAATTTTTTTTTTGACCAGGACTTCTTTTTACGATTTTTTTAACGCTCCAACTGAGATAAGGTAAGTAGAAACCTACTTGTTATCAATTATCATGAGTTACATTAAATTACAGTTGTTAAGGTAACACACTCATTAGAATAAAAAGAATCCCTGTAAGCACATGTATTCACGAAATGCACTTGTTATTGGTGTATATTCATATATCTGACGTGTATTAATCAACCTTGTAACAAATATTACCAACATTTGCTTTAAAGGGACATGGTCACGATTTTGGTCAAAAATTATTTTTCCTATTTTATTGTTAACGATGTTTCAGTAAGGCATTCTTAATAAGCAGCTAAAATTTGAGTGTCACTTGTTGAGTCATTACCAAGTTACAGAGCTTACAATTATTTGCTATATAAACACAGCTTTTGTTTACATTTTGAACGTTGAAGAGAAAATTCCAGTTTTAGACCTAAAATGAATGTTTTAAACGTTAGAAACTGTTTGTTTATGCTTAAAATGAATAAGAAGATATATATATCAGGTTGAAAAAGATTTTTAGTGGTATAATGAACATACGTAAACAATAACAGGGCACGAGCCTTGTTTACATGACAAAGACTTCTGGGCATAGTATCTTGCTTATAACTATACAACCGACAATAACATTTTGGGTTATCATTACAAATGCATTCCTATAAAGCATTGCAAATAATAAAAACAGAAAATAAATTTTGACCAAATCGTGACCATGCCCCTTTAACATATCTAACATCAAAAAGAGCTAATTTTAAGTGTAGAAAGTCGATTCGAAACAAAAATATGTTAGTGTAAAAAGGGACATAGTCACAATTTTGGTCAAAACGTATTTTCCGTTTTTTATGTTTACATGTACAATGCTTCAGTAAGGCATTTCTAATAGTCAACGAAAACTTTGTCAGTGGTCGTGTTAAAAGAGAGGTACAGAGCTCACAGTTCTTTTTCATGTAAACAAAGCTTATGTCATATTTTTGTTTACGTTTTGAATGTTGAAGTAAAAGCTCCAGTTTTAAACCTTAAATGATTGTGATATTGGCTAGGAACTACTAGTATTTATTGATGCACTACCATTAACAAACATACAGTTCTTGTCTCCTTTGTTTTATTTACGCTTATTAACATTAACATTACAATGTGATCTCAAACAATCCCTGACTGGACTAGCGCTTTTGTTTATTTGACATTATGAACTAAGCAAGAACATTGTATATATCTTTATTGCTATCTGAAGGGTTGTAAATATTTTTCAAAGTAATTCTATTATATAAAAATTGGAAAAAATATTTTACCTTAAAGGAAGCAAAGCGCAGTAATTTTAAAGAAAACGCCCACTTTGATTCGAACACCATCTCAACCAAGAGGTACTTTATACAGCCCCCCCGCCTCTCACGATGAGCTACTCTGTGAAATATTTTGACAATTATGATTTAAGTTTCAAGTTTTTGTGAAAACCATGAATTTTGACCTATTATGAGTCTAGACACCACTTAAATAAATCAATAATAAAATGAAAACTTAATAAAAGTACCTGAAGGATGTAGTCAAGACCCATTCTACCAAAAATTTGCAATTTATCAAAGTAATTTGCCAATATTTAAGCATAAAACGTCATATGGTTCAATTTGGAAACCTACATGTATATATCTTGTGATTACAGATTGAAAGCACGTTATTGACAATCATCTTTTTTATTGTATAAACAATATATACAAGCAGAAATGAATATTTTAGCAACATTTGATAAAGTTCTTTTTTTTTAAGCAACATTTGATAAGTTCTTTTTTATTGATCCAAATGGCGTATATTTAGCGGCTTGTGCGCTACTGTTCAAGGTTTTGGTTAATCATTAGAATTTCTTCAGCAGTATGAACAATAAAAATAGAAAAGTAAAAGTTGTCCAAAATCGTGACCACGCCCCTTTAACATTTTGAAGCGACGAAGACACCAAATGGCTGGCCTGGATGGAGATTCAGTTTAAGAAGATCGCTGGAAGCAAGGGACTCATAGAGTTAGAAGATTTCAAGAGTGCTTTAGGCGTGAAAAAGGTTTACTACTTTCTAAAAAAATCAAGACCCAACAACAATTTAAAAGAACAAAATCAAAAGATCAAACTTTCCTTAATTCTTGAAGCAGATTTTGTTATACATTAAGTCCCTTTCACAATTGGCGCACGAGCAAAAGCAACCAAATATTCGTGCGACCGAAAAAAAATACATATGAATCGTTAATCGTTGCCGAAATAATCGCATATGAAAAAAGTATTCGTACGAATTACGCACGATCTAAGCGAGCGTTGTGCGATGTAAATGCATTGAATCTTGAGATATATCTTGCGTCTATATGCGACTGTTGTACAATGAAAGCAACTGTTGAAAGATAGTAAGATAGGAACGCACGAGAGACTAGGTGATCGGAGATTGAACGTGCGCCAATGTGATTGGACGTGCGATTATGCGTTCCATGGTACGAATGATCGTGCAAGTCAGAGGGGGTATAAACATGTTCACCGCCCATATTCAGTAGACATAGTTGAAAGCGAGAAAAATGCAAATTTGCAGCAGCATTTATTATTAGACCCTATACTTCAATATGATTATTCTATTAAATCTGATTGGTCTAGAAAGTCACGTGACAGGGCGATGTCATAAGAATGAAAAAGCCGATATGAGCATACCATGTAGACAAATATGATCAAATCAAAAATATTTAATCATTATGATTCTCTTTAAATCTTAAAACCAACTTAACTATGATTTATGAAAGAAAAGTGGGACATTTACATGGAAAATCAAACAATCACGACGTTAATGTTGCCACTGTTGAAAAGTCAAACATTATTAGAAATCAACGTATTTTGTGTAATTATATATTGCTTGGTATAATAAAACGTTAATTGCATTAATTTTCAGGTAATATGAAGATTTATTCTCCAGAAAACACAATTTTCTTGGGCGAAACTCGTGCAACGTAAGCGAGGGCTCGTGCAACGTATGCGAGAGCTCGGGCGAAGCTAAAAAATTACGATCGCAAAGTGGTGTAAAGTGGTCGTGCGCCAATTGTGAAAGGGGCTTTAAGGAGATAACTAGACTCGTAATTATCGAACAAACTTTGTCAATGGATTAAACAATTTCTATATAAAGAACGTTTCAATTGAATTAGATTATATGTTATATGGAAGATTGCTACATGTTCATTGGGGAAATGACCCTATCACTTTAAAGGAATTCACAACTGAAGATTCCTTATTTCACTCGAGTACTTAATTCTGCGATTCATTAGTTTAACATCAAATTGCAAGAATATAAATGGCGAATGCCAAACTTTTATCATAGTTTCATTAAGTTAATATCTGTCCGAAAAATAAATGGAAAGTTAAAATCCGCCAAATGTACTTAGTGTGATTTTGCGAGGAAACCAATATTTTGCGTTTAATAAGAAATAGTATTACCATAAAGATTTCCTTGCATTTATTTACATAGGGAAAAACATGTTTACTTTTGTTTTAGTCCTTTTTTGCCGAGCGTTTCTTTTCGCTATTTGACACGGACAAAAGTGGAAGTATTGAATGCAGCGAACTGATCGATGGTCTCCGGATGTTAACAAAAGGCACACCTGCGCAGAAACTTAAATTCCTGTTCAACGTTTATGATATTGATGGTTTGTATGAAAATTAAATACATGTATTGTATTTGCAACATTAGAAAAACTCGTCTGTTTGCCTCATTTTTTTAGGTTACCATTTAATTTAATTACTAGTACATTATATTTATGACTTTGCAACTTTTTTGTTAATGAATACTAAATAATACTCGTTGATGAATAATAACTGATTCTTATATTAACACCTTGTCCATAAAATGATTAACTAGATAAATTAGTTAATACGTAGGTTCTGACGCCATTGATCGGAATGAATTGAAAATAGTTCTCCAGTCTTGTATGGAAGAAAGTTCCCTGTCATTCGGAGAGAACGACCTGAACAAACTGACAGAAGTTTTGTTTAATGCCGCGGACAACGACAATAATGGAATCATCACATTCCAGGAACTCAAAGCACAAATCGAACAGCATCCAGGAGTCATGGAAAACCTCACCCTCAGGTACATATGTAGAAAACCTCACCCTCAGGTTCATATGTAGAAACACGAAGCTACCCATAACTAATGCTCACAAGATGTTTAATGCAACTCTGTTTACACATACTACGAAAGTAGACAGAGGCGTGTTTACATTATAATCATTTAATGCACAGAATAATTATATCATACATATATCATTTTTATGCTTTATATTATGTTTGATCGTCTTATGTTAGTGCTGCCAACTGGTTGAAACCGCCTGGAGACAGTAAAGGGTTCAGAATGAGATGGACGAAATCATTCACGTTGAAATACATCGTCAACAATTTACGGAAGGTGTTGTTTCTAGCTTTGTACATTACAATCAACATCATACTGACTGTATACACAATCTACAGATACAGGGACTCAAACGGATTTGTGATTGGCAAGTACCATTGTTTTGGGTAGTATGCCCATAAAAGGCCAGGAGTCAATGACTCTAAATATCAACAAGTTTGTGTTATGAATTATTCAAATTGTTTCCATGTAACATTTAGCATCATTTATTGGTTGTCTGTTTTATCTTTAGTTGCTCGCGTCGGGGGAATGAATCTTAATTTCAACTGTTCCTTCATACTCGTATTTCTTCTTCGGAATTGCATCACCTACCTACGAGCCACATTCCTGGCAAATTACCTCCCCTTGGACCAGCATATTGATTTCCACAAACTGGTTGGGAGATTGATTCTTTTCTTTGCAATTCTCCACAGTGTTGCTCATATTGGGAATGCTCGTACGTAAAAAAGTTCTCAATTTTTCTGTTAATTGGTTTAAAACTCCTTGTCTTGGATTACCTGAAATTGATTTATAAGCTTATTATCATAACTGTGATAAACCAATCATATATTTAATCACATTTAAAGTAACCAACCGCAACCCATGTAATATAAAAACATATATAACGATGAACGAAAATTGTATCGAGCAAAACGGTTTCTATAGTTTACATAGAGCATTCGATGCCACAAAGCAACCTGACGTCAGTGGATATTTTGTTCACGACCAAGGCAGGAATTGGATGGGTGGGTGCGTCCGCCTACATCACAGGATGGCCCATCCTCCTTATACTGATCACAATGTTTATCTGCTCCCTTCCCTTTGTGAGGAGAGGGGGGTACTTTGAGGTAAGTCGTACATGACCCAACAGGTCATTGCACGCAGGAACATGCAATTGTTATGTACAAAAATAATAACAATATCAGTCGCTATTTAATGTACATGTATGTTGTTGGTAATGCAAAATATACCGCTTCATGTTTCTGGTAGATTTAAATAAACGAAGACATATTTTCGTTTTTGTGTTTATCACTAACATAACGAATGTATTATGATAGCAGAAAATCAAATATTGCTGAATTCAAGGATATACTTATGATTGATTTACATATCAAAATATATCAACTGTGATCCGAATTTATAAGGTATTCAACTTCATTAAGAGAATGTAATTAATATAAAGCAATCTTGATCGACTTAAAAGTATACGAACAAGTTTATCTTTAAAAAAAGATATTGAAGCAAGCGCTAGCATTCGATCGATTCTGTCTCTTCTGTATGCACCTGTACATATATTTGATGGAAAACAATCTTTACAAAAATGTTACTTTTCAGGTATCTTACTCCTCACGTTTTGATTTTATTGCGCAGATGATCAATATAGATGAATTTTGAATGATTTCATTTATTTTATCGTCACAAAAAGATCATTCTTTCATAATTACCCAACATTCATAGAGAAAATCCATTTGAATTAATAGACAAGTTTTGGGGAAACTATTTTTTCGTGCGGAAGGTTTCCTTTTAGACGAAATGACAGAAACAAGCCATATTATGAATTTGCAATATACTATTCTTATTATTATACTTTATTCATTATTCACATTTTTAACATTTGATATGTTTGTAACACATTCTTTAGGTTCTGAATGTCATGTACAAAATCAAAGCTTGATAGAGTGATAGAAAAACACGCAAATATATAGAAAATGTCTGAATTGTTAAATCCAAAATTTACGAGAATTTTACCTTTGAAGATATTTATCTAAAATTTGACATCACTGACCCCCAAATGTTTTATTATGTCAAAATAATATAAAATACATATCGAGGCAAACTGAATTAATCTGATAAAATTCTTGATATTCAAATAGTTTTCATTTCAAATCAAACTGTAGCTATGATACAAAATTGTCTATTTTAAGTGCAAAAAGGTCACACAAAAATATATGCAGCTTTGTACATTTTTTTCGTAATTCCTCTATTCGGTGTAACCATTGTGCATAATTAAAAACAATATTTGAAGAAATAAGTTTGCTTAATCAAAAATACTGACAACAAATCCTAATTAGGCTGAAATTGCATTTTAGGTACAAAAAGGTCAAATTGAATTGTACATAAATCAGAGGGATGAACACTGACCCCTCATTATCTTTGTATTTTTTAAGTATGTCTTGTCTATAGATTCTTAAGAAATTCTTGATACAAGAACATTGAGGACTGAGGTACCTTAGAATCTAAAATATAATTTATTGAAAGTACTTACATTGAGTTTTTAATCTACAGTGGGTTAATTACCTATTTCTTCCCTAGTTTATAGTTCAAAGTTTAAGCTTCTTATTCCTGAGTAAAAGTGGCATATTTCTTGACTTACAATTAACACATGTAGCAAGTCTTACTAATATAAAACTGTTACCCTTCTGCTCATTTTATTACAGACAATTTTTTCTATTGTACATTATACGTTTTAAAAAGTTCTAAGTATTTTATTTAGTACATATGTTGTACACCTCCTTATTCTATAACTGAGTTAAAATTATAGGTTTTAAATATTTCAAGTCCTTTATTGGACTCATGTTTTGTATACTAGATTTTTGTTGGATACACATGCTGTATCTACTAAGTCTTATACTGGACACATATGGTATATATACTAGGTCTTCTATTGGGTACATTTGCTGTATATATTAAGACTTATAATGGACACAATTTGTTGTAAATACTAGGTTTTTTATTGGACACATTTGCTATATAAACTAAGTATTTTATTGAACACATTTGTTGTATATATTATATCTTTAATTGAACACATTTGTTATACATACTAGGTTTTTTATTGGACACATTTGTAATATATACTAAGTCTTACATTGGACACATTTGTTGTATATACTAGATCGTTTATTGGACACATTTGTTATACATACTAGGTCTTTTATTGGACACACATGCTGTATATACCCTTTTGGATCCTCCTTATTCTTCACGGACCAATATTCTGGATGTTCTTTATTGGACCCGGCCTGATATTTCTTGTAGAGAAGATATCAAGGTCCAAGCTGTTTAAGAAAGCGAAATACGGTGGTACGCACATATCGGATGTCAACCTTCTGCCGTCAGGGGTTAGTTTACCCTAATATGATAGAAATAATGAAATATAAGAATTGACCAAGACTCTCATTTAACACAAAATAAGAAGGTAAAGTTACAAAAGTTTAAGCTGAAACCTTTTTTGCCAAAGAAGCGCAAAAACAAAAGCTAGAATAATGTTTCCAGATACTTTATGTAAGTAAAAAAGGTAAAACGTATTGACAGTTTTTGATATTAAACATACATTAATAAAAAGTCAAAAATGAATATTGCATTGAAACGAAGACATTCTAGATTGTGGGTTGGTTATTTTGCTTAATATTGTCAACATCATGCAGGATATTGATAAATAGCAGTATAAAGTAAAAACTACTTTTTTTTACCTTCTTATAATTTACTTTAATAATCTGGAGAAAAAAATCAGAGATGTTGACACATATTTTAAAAATAAAATTTCATGTTCAAATATTTTGTAGACTTTGCTAGCCTGATAATCGTTTTTAAACAAATTATTGACTTATTTTCAAGGTATGTCACTTAATAATAACAAGACCTGACAGCTTCAGATACCAACCTGGGGATTACATTTTTATCCAGATTCCAGTAATTGCTGCACACGAATGGCATCCGTTTACTATCAGTAGTGCACAGGAAATTAAAGGTGACCTGTACCAATTTTTTTTTTTCAAATATAGATTACATACTAAAAACACTGGAAGGCATTATATCGAAATAATTTGCCTTACAAAACATTTTGTGTTTTCAGCTTATCTTAACAAACTTATTTACACTCTATGTAGGAGTAATATGTTCCGTTTAAAAAACTATCGCCCCCCCCCCCCAAAAAAAAACCCTCACAACAAAAAAAAAACACACCAAAAAACGAACGGTAATTTGATTCTTCTTAGATAGTCTTTGGCTTCACGTGCGATCGGCAGGGAACTGGACTAGGAAGTTGTACAAATATTTCTCCGAGCTGGACCCGATAAATGAGGGTAAACCGGAGGTAGTTCTACAGAAGAGACGATTGACGCTCTCTCCATCACTGCTCAACTTTAAAGGTGAGAAACTCGATTGTTCAATTACTTGATCTGTGTATATTAGATATTAATTAATAAACATGTTTTATCTTCTTACATTCTATTAATTGTAGCATCTGGCCATTCGTCTGGAAGACGAGGAACTCAATATTTAGAAAAAAGTCAGGTAATTCTTTTAACGTAGTTGATAAGTCAACAGAAATGTATATAATTTTGTTGACAATTTTTGTAAATAATAGTACAGATAATTCATGAGATCTAAGTGTAATTAGAGTTGATTAGCAGTTTTATCTTACCCACAGAAACAGCTTGCGCACGAAAAGAGGGTTGCTCAGAAGAATAAGAAAGTTCAAGTCGAGGTTGATATTTAAAATGATATACTTCTTGCTCAAGGGTTGTGATTCATATATATATAAACCATTTATCTTAAGTTTGTAATACTGATTATTAAATATACAGTGTTACATTGACGGACCGTACGGGACGGCCACCAGAGAGATCTTTGACACAGAGCACGCGGTTCTGATAGCAGCGGGAATAGGCGTCACACCAATGGCGTCTATACTCCAGAGCGCCATGTACAGGTACAAGGCGTCAATGAGCACCTGTCCCCGATGTCAGCACAGCTTCTATGGCCCGGTCTCTGACCAGGCTATGGCTCTGAAAAAGGTATATCAACATGCAAATTCCTGACTTAAATACATAATCCTTTTGTATAATGAAAAAGGTGATTAAAAAAAAAAAGAAATTAGCATGCATAAGACGATAAATATAAGTTAATTATCTCTACAAAAGTTGTTACATGGATTTAATTTTAGGTGGATTTTATCTGGATAAATCGAGAACAGAAATCATTCGAATGGTTCCTAGGGCTACTGAATCACATTGAAATGGAGCTGTGTAACGAGATCAAAACCACGGAGAAGATGATAGAGATGCACATGTTCATGACGGCAGCCCAGGATAAGACGGATATGAAGGGTGTGGGTCTACAGATCGCTCTGGACCTGATTCACAAGAGAGACAATCGGGATTTGATCACAGGTCTTCAGACGAGGACACAGGCGGGGCGGCCAAACTGGGAGAAGGTATTACCTACGTAACTGATAACAAACAACAGTGGATGCTCTTAATAAATGTATTTATGTATATTACACTGGGTTCCTATAATTAATTGATACTTCAAACTTATGAGTAGGATATGACAACGGGTTATTTGATTGAAACCGATACTTGAATAGTATGAATGGAATCAGTTTTAAATATGACTGATATCATTTAACATAATACATTGCTCTGAATATAAGTATATATGAATTATTTTTCTTCTTCAGATTTTTGATAGAATTTCTAAAGAGAAGAGAGGCAAAGTAAAAATATTCTTTTGTGGTTCACCTCAGCTTGAAAAAAATATCAAAAAGATGTGCATGCGCTATCGTTTTAACTTTTCTAAAGAAAATTTCTGAGGAATAGACACACTGCTTACATATTAACTTATTCCCACATGACATCGCTATGCAGATAATGTGTAAAGGTTTAAGTGATACTTAATCGCCAAGTATCTTTTCATCTTTCACATTTATGAAGACATTGATATTTATTGTATTCCCTATTTAGTATGTATAAGTCGTATTTGTATTTCAGTCTCTCATAATATTTCAGCAAGATTTATCTGTTTCCTTTTGTGACGCGTTTCGTTATAAGTTATAGGCAAACCTCCTGTGTTTTCGAACTATTAATTATTTCAAGCCTAAATCTAATGCATCGTTCTCAGTAAATACTTAAAAATATGTATTTTTGGATCGTTTATGGCATATATATTATCATATATGTAAATATAAACCAAAATGCACTTGTCTTCGACAAAATAAAAAACAATATACTTGTATTAAATATATGTATGTTTTGTCTTGTTGTTTGAGGTGGCTAAATAAACCTTAAAATAGTATCTCAAGCAGCAGAAACTTAATAATGAAAGATAGCATGACGCATGCATTAGAGGTATATAATAGCCGAAAAAATGTGCAATTTTGAATACATATACGCCATGATTGTATAAAATTCAATTCAGTAACTATGAACAAACGCCCAAAGTGTGTATAGTATATACTTAAACCACTGAGTTATGATGATGTTCAACCAAATCGATTGATTGTGACCGGTCAGCAGCGGATGCGCAATCCTCCATGGAACCTGATCCCACCTCTATTTTTTAAGAGGTCCGTGTTCACTGTGTTCCTGTTTTGTAATTTTCATTTGACTTTTGCATTTAAACACTGTTCGTTATCACCACACATTCCCGTGTGGGTATTGGTATTTAACGTAACGAAACGGAATGTTTTAAACTTTTTAGAATATGACAAATAATATAAGAACCACTCGCCATTTCTTTATTTCTATATTCTTTGGGATAGACGATGCAAGCTAACAAACCATTTCTTCAATTCAACCATCTTGCGAATGTGCTGATCATTTCAGCGTTTGTGTTCTTGTATTGTTTACACGTCAACTTTTATTCCATTTATGATACATAACTTGTTATTTTTGACGGGAGATCTTACTAGAAGGTTGATCAACTTAGCAAAAACATTATGTATAGGCATGTATAAAATAGAGTTTTTAAAATATCTAAGCACATTTGCATTAAAAAGGTTTAAAATTTATTCCCTACCTTACTTCTGAAACAAGTTCTGATTCCGTTCCGTTTTGCAAAATACCAATACCCGTGTGGATATTAGTATTTAACGGAACGGACGGAATATTTAAACACATTCAAAATATGAATAATATCATAACATGAACAGCATTTATTCGATTGAAAACAAATTATTTCTTTTTTATGGGAGTTTACGGGAGAATTACTGAGTCTGTTAATCAAGCTAGCAGACCACGTTTACATCAAGAAGAATTTTAAATTATACCAAACGAATTTGGAGAGATAACATCATTTAAAAAATAATTAATAGCCATATTTATAATACATTGAAATTAATGATGATTTATGGTGTTATCAGAAAATTTTCTTTCATTTCGTTCCGTTCCGCAAAATACCAATATCCGTGTTTATTTGGTATTTAACAAAATGGAAAGGGATCTTTCAAACTCATTTTAGCTTACCTAAACCGACGATTCTAGTGAGTTTTACTCATCACCCATTGTCCGTCGTCCGTCTATCCGTGTGTAAACTTCTCACAATTTTACTTCTCCAAAACCACTAGGCAAAATTTAATTAAACTTTGTAAAAAGCATAGGAAGGGAATAGAATTTAATTTTTTTTTTAAAGGGAGATACATGTACACGTAATTGCGAAACATTGAGTATAGAGTGTGTGACTTTAAAATTTTCTCCACAAGAATCATTGCATCAGAAGTGCCAATATTTACACAAAAACTTGTTTTCATACTGTAAATTCTAAACTGTGAAATTCGTGACCCCCAGACCAAAACTGGGGTCCCAGGCGGGGTTCAAAGTTTAACAAAGAAATACGTAGGAAAATGTTTGATCGTCTTCTTCTCAAAAACCACTGCATTAGATATCCAAATTTTTACCCAAAAAAGAAAGTTCAACATAGGGATACATAGGAAAAATGTTTTTAAAATCTTTTTCTTAATTACCACTGCACCAGAAATGCCAAAAATTACACAAAAACGTGTAGTTTATATAGTGGAAATTCTAAATTGTAAACATTGTGACCCCAAGGACAAAAACTTGGGCCCCAGGCGGAGTTTAAAGTTTCACATATAAGAATGATGTTTAAAATTCTTCATAAGCACTACAATGCCACAGTTTAAGATATTACTATGTGTTGTAACGTTAACTTTCATGCGCAAAAATTGTACGGACATTCAACTTCAAATGTTGTCATTATTACCTTTGACATTTTTTAAAACACTCTCACGAAGACATGTTATACCCAACATCATCCTCCATTCTGAATAATTTTGTGCAATTATTTTGAATTAAATTGTGCGATGCATATGACACAAAAAAAAGTATTCGGAAATGTATTTATTGGCCAAATAAAACAGCTCACAGACCTCTCTCACCGAGGGTGGAAACTGAAATATACATGTAATAGCAAATAAACTTAAAGCACAAATCACACACTAAGGCTAGATCCACATACAATCTTGAATAACAATTGACAACTGATGAGATTACGCTTATGGTACGCCAAACATATACATGTGCGAACTTTACCGGAGATTTCAGATCATTAAAACATTCTCGTGCATACGCCATTACGTAAGCATTATATATTTGAATTGATCATATGACAAATGACAATAAAAAATACACCGCACTTACGTTTTGGGGGCACATACAGCAAATTACAAATACATCAGATCAATCATAAAACCGTAGTTTTGGAACCCTAGAAAAAGGATTCTGACAAAGATGGGGCAAGAACAACCAGTGAGAACTTCTGACAACATTTTCAAACCTTTTTTCCCCAAGTTGAGGAATAAGATTTGCTGTTCCTCTTAGCTTATCTGCAATGTGTGGACTTGGCTGGCTAAAATACAAACTGTGATATATCATTAACCACAAGTCAACAATGGCTGAAAACTTAAGGTAATGGTAATCCTCATCAAACAGTCTCAGTGGTTTTGTGCTTTTCAAGAGACAATCAAGTTCAGGGTGATACACGGCAAACTGATAGGCATCATTTGTTATGGCACAAACTGGCACTGCAGGAACAAAGTTGCTTAAATCATTTCTCCTGTTGTCATTGTTGAGGAAATTCCGGTACTTGCAGAAGGACACAGCAATTGCTTGTTTACACAGCAGTGTCTCATCACAAATATTTGTTTCTGATATGTGCTCTTCACTTGAAATACCATCCTCTTCATTTGAGTCTGAACTGGGATACATCAAGTCTTGGTATGCCAGTCTGTGTCTATACATTTCATCAGTCTTCTTTTTCACAGAGAAAACAGCTGATGTACTGTATTCTGTATCCGTATATTGATTTCTTTTTGAAGGTAGAAGAACAGCATCAGCAAAACCATAGAAAAGATTAGGACTACCTAAAAAAAGTATCAAAACTCAATGCTAATTATGTAACAACTGTTTATCAGAAATCACAATGGGATTAAAGACCCTTGATAAGATCATTTAATTAACTATGCATATTTTTTTAAAAATAAAATTCCCTTTGTATTTTTTGCCATAATATATTTTTTCATAATTGGCTACTTTTTGTCGAATGTCTGCTTGACACCCTAGTATTGATAATTAACAAAAAAGTAACTGCACCTGCTGTTTCTATAAACCTGGTGTGTATTTAATTATATTTTGATACATGCATATAGGATATATAGTTACATCTTAAAATATATAAGATATACATAAATTAACATACAGCCATATATGGCTATCAAACAATTGAATAACCTCTTAACTATTTCAACTTGTTATTTTTGTAAGGTAAACAAAAGTTAATTACTTCAAATATCTCATGATTGAACATGTTGTCTCGTTAAACTAGGTGCTAACTTGTCTCTGTTTATTTGCAACAAAAAGATTTTGAGATTTACGGAAACAGTTTTGTCAACAAACTATGAAAGCATATTGTCATTCTATAACAATTTAACAAATACATTTATCAGGTTATTTTGATGCCAAGAGAACATAAATTACATGCAAAAGTGTATTTATTACATAAAAATAAACTAAAACAAATTCTTTTACCCCCCCCCCCCCCCCGAAATTTATGATCATTGCTAAAACAATACTTTTAACATCTGCATCTGCAATATGTAAACTAGGGTCTGTCGAAAAAGTGGACACAAACATTTTTTTATGGGCCTCACCATACAGTGTCGACCAGACCCAAAACCAGAGCAGACCCAAACTAAACCCTATGTCTGCTCTCAGTGTCTGCTTTTAAAAACTTTGTGTCTGCTCTGCATCCACTTGGGGTTTACTTTAGGATTACTCAAGGTTTGCTTTTGGGGTCAGCTTTACACACGGAAGTGTAAAACAGACCCGTATTTTATCTTACCGCCTGTATACACCCAGCCCCTTGTATATTCCAAATAGAAATGTACCAAGAAGTCTCATTTTTCAGCAGCAATTGTGCATTAAGCACAGGCAAAATTACTTTCAAGACAAAATGGAGGATGTAAATCGAATTCAGGAAATTCCCCATAAACGTATGATCAAAACATGAGACAAATGTGCGCTTCGCCAGGAATGGTTAAACAGACATAATTTGACCTCACCACTACTAGTAGTCAACAGGTGGCTGATTACAAAATGGCAAACTCATTGCCAAGAACTTTTTGGATTTAATAGGGATGGATAAAAATTCAGATTTATGGGAATTTAATAAAGAATGCACTTTTGATTAAATAAGATGCAAATCTGTTGTAGTCTAGCTCTACAATTAGCATTAAGCAAATCACGTTACAATAACTGTCGTCTTACTCCCGGGGTATCAAGAAACACAGCCTCAATAAAAATTTGGTAACATTTTGTTTCTATATGTATATTTATGTATATATAATTCACAACACAAGTATTTGATCACATTTAGGATGAAAAAAGGGTATACTAACCAAGAGACTTAATGAAAGTCAAATAAAAAAACAGTTATCTTTTAATAACGTACATTTATGTACACCATGATAAAACTCAATGGAATTAAAATCAATAACTAATTTAAAGTATTAATTTAATAAAAATACATAAAGAAGAAGTGTATCTATATACATGTTTGTGCACTGTATATAAACATTTAAAGCTATACACGCTATAATTTTCATCAATTTTGGACGACTGGGAAAATGCATGTGTTTGATTACTTATAAAAGTTACCTTTATGCTGTTGATTATAATACAATGTACTCAATTCGATCAGGTAACAAAGATATCAAATTTTAAACAATAAAAAATATTTCTTTTCCTGCAAGGAAGTAAAAATACTTTCGTTAACAATGACATAGGCCTATGTGTTTTCCCCTAATTGAAGGGCTATTTTTAGTTCATGTGAGTGTTATCCTATTTAAACAAGCAAAAGTAAGAGAATCCTGAATGACAATATTAAACACTCATAATACATGTATATATTTCAAATTTACAGCTTTTCAGCATATTCAAAATCGAGACAGATATGCAACACATTACATAAAACATTAAAATTAGGCAAACAATAATGGCCACCTGATATCCCACGGACAAAAGCAATGAGGTCGGTTTTGCTCCTCCTTCATCTATATTCATGAAAAGATAGATTTATCTAGCAGGAAAATAAACAATAATTATTAAAATTCTATATCTTTGTAACGAGATGGAATTTACCATTGCTATTTAAAGAATAAAGGTAACTTTTACAAGTAAACAAACACAAATTGCGTTTTCACTGTCATTTAAAAGATAATTTCACTACAGATGATGAGAATGCAAATGAGTTGTCAACTGGAGATCTGATTGGTCGGTGCTCTCATTGGTCAATGCGTTTAACCAGCTAACCAGAGATCTGCTTGGTCGGCGCTCTCATTGGTCACCGCGTTTAACCAGCTAACTAGAGATCTGCTTGGTCGGTGCTCTCATTGGTCACCGCGTTTAACCAGCTAACTAGAGATCTGCTTGGTCGGTGCTCTCATTGGTCACTGCGTTTAACCAGCTAACTAGAGATCTGCTTGGTCGGCGCTCTCATTGGTCACTGCGTTTAACCAGCTAACTAGAGATCTGCTTGGTCGGTGCTCATATTGGTAAATGCATTTAACCAACTAACCAGAGATCTGCTTGGTCGGTGCTCTCATTGGTCACTGCGTTTAACCAGCCAACTAGAGATCTGCTTGGTCGGTGCTCTCATTGGTCACTGCGTTTAACCAGCTAACCAGAGATTTGCTTAATTGAAACACTAATTGGTCGACAAAATAGCCTGATAAACAGGTCTGTTAGTTAGACCAGACTCTGGTCTGCTTTCAAAGTCTGCTTCTGAAATTGGGGTCTGCTCTCTGATAGAATGGGTCTGGTCGATACTGTACATCATAGATATGTATTTTGTAAATATGTTAATGGCAATACTGATGTACATTTACCCAACTGCTACAAGTTCATATGAACTATTTTGTATGTGTAATCTCTAATTAAGGAATTCATCTATAATAATTGTACACCCTCTGGGCCTTTAGTTTTAAATAAACTATCTTATCTTATTTGTACAACCCACCAAACTGTGAACTGTCATGGTTTTACACCTACATCATGCATGTATTACATACACAAATATGTACATGTATGTAATGTATACTGTATACAACCCACCAAACTGTGTACCGTCATGACTTAACACCTACATCATGCATGTATAACATACATATACCTGTACATATATGTATGCAGAGTGTATATACATTTATTGGGACATTTTAAATCAAAATGCCTGACACATGTCAGAAAAGAGGATTTGCAATTTTAAAAGCAATTGTCAAAATTGAATTATCATTTAAAGAAAAGAATTGAAATTGTTTGATGTACACCCTTTTCAAAACTATGAAATTCCCTACTTTTACTTTCATTTTCAGTTTTTCAATACAGACGCATTTTGCAGGAAAACGAATCTGACTTCACACCACAAATTTTAACAGGAAAGAGACAATTTGATGACATTTCATTCAAGAGGTCCCTTGTTGCTGAACGGAAATTAGGACCGGAGCTATGAACCCCAACGTTAACATTAACCCCTAAGCAAAATGCATTAGTGGACTATACCCTACTGCCATGTATTACATACATATAAATGTACATATATGTATACTTTTAACAACTCACCAGTCAGTGTACTGCCATGTATTACATACACATACATGTACATATATATATATACTGTAAACAACTCACCAAACTGTGTACCATCATGATTTAACACCTATATCATGCATGTATTACACATGCATGTACATATACATGTATGTATACTTTGTACAACTCACCAGTCAGTGTACTGCCAAAGTTTATAGGCTCCCCACACCCACAGGGACAGTAGACTTCTGATTTACCATTGGTGTAATAACTGTCCACAAAGTAGTTGGATGGGTAGGGAAGCATCTGGGATAAAAGATGATGCGACACAATCGATGCAACATGCGCTTCTGATGTTTTGTAACTTAATTTCTGCAGAGACTTTTCATGTTCTTCTGAAATAAAATAAAATTCCATTATATCTCAGGAGCTATTAGTCTGAAGTCCTGCAAACTAAAATTGGCTGTCAAAAATTTCAAATTCACAAGTCCATCCTTCAGCAGCCTGATTGTGTGTGTGACAATACAGTTTCCAAGGTAGGATTTTGTTTGCCAGGCAGTTCTAAGGCTTATTTATCTGTAAAGTTCTTAATACCATGTATATTTTATAAGTCTGAATTTTACTTAGGGGTCTGAATCCCATTCTTGATGTGAATGAGAGAAATAAAGATGGACAAGATTGTGATTTAAACCCTCTCCTGATCTGTAGGCAAGTGCTATATGAACTGTCAATTAAACCTGTCTGATTGTTAAACATTTTGCCATGTGAGAATATAATTATATAGGTGGAATCCGCACATGTCCGAATATGTGTTTGCCGGGATGCTGGAGGCCATATGTGATAATTTTACACATACTATGTAAATTTTATAAATTTTAATTTTCCATTTTGATTATCTTACCTATTCACCTACATACAACTTTTTTCACATTTTAACTTTTAAAAAAGGAGCATGTCCGGTACAATCACTAGATTTAGCTATGTAGCTTGATTTACCTACATAGCTTTATTTACCTACCTGAAATAGGTTTGATTAGCTACCTTTATGAAATTTTGCTTTTTATGTAAAACAGACAAAAGTCGAAAGGAAATGTAAACCTTTATTTGTACTGTGTAGTTTAACACATATAGGTAATCACAGATTACAAAGCTAACCGAGACGAGGCATCACCTTTATGAGGCATCACCTTTATGAGACCACCTTTAACATATTATATGAAAATCATACTTTATGATCTTGGATATTCATGGATACTGTTTTGACACAATATAATCGTATATCATATGTAAAAAAAATTGTATGATAATTCAAAGTCATATAATACAATATAATACCGTAATATATAATGGTGCAATATGATATTGTAACATCTGAGATGACATTGTCTAATGTCATACATTATTGTATTTGATCACATAATACAAATTTAAATCATAATATATGATCAATACAATATAGTATCATATGATACAATGTCATATCACATAATACATCACAATATTGTAACATATGATCTCATATTGATATTGTATTATATTATACTGTATCATATCAAATAAATTATATGATATTGTATAATATGATACAATATAATTTGATACAACATTCAAAGCCTGGGAAGGACAAACAACTGGTTTGGCCAATGGCCCCATGCTTCATAAAATGCTGGGACCATTTTGAAATTTATGGGTCCGAGAAAAAATAGAATGGGGTGGGCCATTTTTCAAATTAACTGTCATACATAACTAGAAATACTATCAGATTACGATAAAACAGTCATCACATGCATCTTTGACAATTATAAATTTATGTAATTAAATCCAAAATAAAAATTTAAATATGTTTGGATGTTAGTCACTGAACAGAGAAAATATGCTTTTTCAAAGAATTCCATTTTTTTATAAAACCATCACAATGATCAAGATTTTCTTCATTGTTTAGATCTAATCAAAGTCTAAGAAGCCGATCAGATATTTTGGGCACCAAAGAATTTCTCTGCTTGGTAAGAATACGGTTTTGCTGGACAAAACACCCATTCACAACTTGCAGTGTGAAGGGCAAAGTGAGTGCATCTGTGCAAGCCTAAATAATAAACACAAACCGGAGGGAACTGCATAGATATCATTGTTTTATGTCCATGGGGAAGTGAAATCTTACGTTAGATTTCATTGCCAGTGGCATGTCTTTGATCAAATGGCGTTTCTATCATTCCATTCCAAACTCAATTCCATTGATTGAAGATTACCGAAAACGCGGACTACAATAAAATCACAAACTACGAAATAATGTGTTTTCGTATTTTACAATATGATTGCGTGGCGCGCCGCTGGGCGCAGCGCACCATATGTGCATTGCGCCAATATTCGGCAGTTTGCGCATATGGTGCATGGCACGGTCCCTTTCCAGGCCCTGAACATTGTATCATATGATATGATACAATATCATGTTATATAGTGAATTATCTCATATGTGTGGTGTATATTACCCGTGTGATAAACCTTTGTTATTACAAACGGGTGATGCTTTATCAAATACTTCCGTTCCGAACTATTTTTGACACAACCCCTTGCTTCAACGCTTCAGGGACCTATTTTCGAAGATTTGCTAGTACTGTCAACATAACTATATCTACTACAAAAATTGATATAAAATTGATTTTGTCAAAGATTTAAATTACAATGCGTAGCACAGGCGTCGGAACCGGGGGGCTATAGTGAGGGGGAGGGGGGGGGGGGGGGAGGTGGGGGGGGGGGGGGGTGGGGTGTGTGTTGCAAAGGTATTCATAACCATAACCACAAGACCCTTTTTTCTTGTTTGTCAAGATTTTTGATAAGTTTAGCCCACTTCCAACTTTTAATTAGCTTTGTGAAGTTTATAAAACTGCAAATTATGTTAACTATCAAGGAGTTCATCCTGACGACGTGATGAAAACAGAGCGCTCTGGTTGTGTTTATATATACAAGAACTTACCGAAATAATGTTTCATAAGACTTTAATTCCACCACCAGTAAGCATCCTTATTCACTATTTTCAATTTTGAATCATAAGGCTAGACTAGTATTTGTTTTATTAAACATCAACAACTGTTCCTTGTTCGAGTCAATTGAAACTAACGAGCATTCGCAACTTTGTGTATGTCAACAAACTTGATTATTCAAGTCTCCTAATCGGAATTTCCATTTAATCAAGTGAATAAGCTCTAAGAAAAATTATTTAGAGCTAAAAAATTATTTTAAGGTTTATTTCAGTGAAACTTTACATTAAAACAGTTAGATTTATCTCAGGAATGGCATACTAAATTGTATTGCGCAAGGTCACAATAGCCGCATAACACAACATTGCATCATCGTTTTTAATCTTTGAACATAATTATGTTGAAGAAAAAAATACAGGTCATATAAACATATAAGGGACTGTCTCAAAAGTTTCATAATATAAATCAATTATGAGATAAATAGAACATCTATGATTGTGTGATTTTATATTTGCTTTATCCAACTCGTTGAAATGGTTATATTCGCTCGGCAAGCCTTGCAAATATATACGCCATTTCAACTCGTTGGATAAAGCAAATATAAAATCACACAATATAGATATCCTCAAAATACAATATTGTATCATAATATACAATACTATACATTACAATATTATAATACAATATCATATCATTAAATTAAAAAAAATGATACAATATCATATTTTATCACATAACATTTCACAATATAGCATATCATTTTGATGTAATATTGTATCATATAATACAATAGTGTATCATATCAACAATACTATACCATAGGAATCATATGTTATATTATTTAACAACAAACACTTCTATCAAGCAGGTTTGAGTGAGGTAGGAGATTTTTTTTAGCATCTTTGATAATGGAGATCAGGCTCTGCATCTGAGGTACAGTCCGATTAGACCCAACCAAACACAAGATTAAACCCCGACTAAACCCCGGGTTTACTCTGGGTTTACTTTTTGAAAATTTGGGTCCACACTGGGTTTACTCTGGGTCCACTCTAGTTAACACAGAGTAAACCCAGAGTTAACCCAGAAAATCCTGGGGTTTAGTTGGGGTTTACTTTCTGTTAGGTTGGGTCTGATCGGTACTGTACCTCTGCGATTCACTTATATCACAGTTTAAACAACTATGCAAGCTATTACCTATAAAACATGTGACCTGTTCCAAAAAATTCATCCAGCATCCGATACCTATGACTCAGATTCTGAATTCATGCCTGTCAGGTGCATCAGTATCATAAGACGCACCATCCATGCAAGTTTAATGAAGTTAGGACCAGTAGTAACTTAGAAATTGCTATCAAAGGGCACCTGCACCAAAAACTTTAACCTGCTCCAAAAACCTTAACCTCCTCCAGCATCTGTAATTAAGGGCTTAGATTCAGCATCCAAGTCTTTCAAAACTTTTAGAACCTTGACTGAAGTTGCACTGAAAGACTGAAATCCATCACATTGAAAAATAACTGATTATTGTCATTTCTACTTACTACATTGTACATATAATGTACACATCTTTTATTTTGTAAATATGACTTGTTTTCATCATATTTCCATTCCCAAGTTCATTGATTTACTTCATAGAACACTAACCTGCCATGGTCACATGTGTAGAGAAACACCTTGACCCACATTTGAAACCAAAATAATTTACTGGGCCCCCAAAAACAAATGAGATAAATAAATGCGCCCAGACTTACCAATTTATTTAAAAATGATGATTTCTAGTCATAAAACTGAATTTTATTAATAACTGAAACCCATCATTTTTAAATTAGATTAATGATGAATTTAACAGTTATACATGCAACTATTTGGATTTTATTTTAAGATATAGTGACCTCTGAAAAATGAATATGACTGTATTTCATCATTTTTTATCAATTGGCAAGTTTGTAAGTCAGTAGAAATGACAATAATCAATTATTTTTAAAAATGATTGATTTTAGTCGCACCCCTGACTGTTCAAAGTTGAAAATTACTACTGCACCTAAGTGCGACTTTTTTAACAAATGCCCATTTAAGAGAAAAGTATGATTGGGTAGCTATAAATAAATGTACTTTTGGTAGGTAAATAAATGTACCTGGTAGATAATGTAAGTAATTCAAGCTAGTGATTGTACTGGACCTGAAAAAGTTAACTTTAACAGGTTCAACCTTCATTGTTGTAGAATGTAGTAATTTGGAAATATGCCTGGAAAGATGAATGGTAAAGCACCAGACTAGAAATACATGGATCCCAAGTTAATTCACAAAGACGTCTTTAACGTACTTACCTCTCTTGAAACAAAATCTCTTCAAAGCAGCAAATGCGATCGCTTCTTGTGAATTTTGCAACTTGCCTCCGTTTTTAATGTAATTGTTTATCGCTTCATATCCCCGGGCAAACACCGTCCTAGATCGCACTCCAAGAATTTTTTCTTCTCTCGTCGTTGTATCACGATATTCATACCAATCAAATCTCCAGAATGTGGTCTCTCCGAAAGTCTCCGACACCCTCTCCTCCTTTTCGATGTGATTTCCGTAGATTTGGCAGGCAGCCAGCGCGTGTTCGTGTTCACTTACATACCGCTCTAAGCCCTCCCTAAACACAATATCATTACTACTATGGATGTTTCTGAAATTTGCATACGATGGCCGAAACGTTTTGATCAAGGCGAAAAACCTAAGCTTAGTCAAACTGAAAGTCGCCATTCCCTGGTACACCGGTAACAAGTCAACTCGCTACTACAAGCGATTCGCTCCGAAACTCAAAACATTACCTGATTACTAGGCTATTTCCTGAATTTATATCTCCGTGTCGACGAAGTTCTTTATCAATTATGATGAAGATTTTTGATAATTTCTCTAGATTTAATCTATATTTATAAATATTCCTATCCTATTTAAGGAGGTGGGGGCATAAAAGAAAAAAAAACCCACCAAAATAATGAAACAAAATGGTACATTTTTCATCATTATATACTACATGTATATATCTGTTTATCGATTGTCTAACGTGTTAGATTAAAAAAAATCTTCTTTGCTTTAAAATGGCTTCAAGAGACTTTAAAATTTAATTTTTCTTGTAATGCTATGGTAATAATTTTTTCTTAATTTCATATGAAATAAACATGCAACTTTTATAATTTCTAGGAATAGAATTAACTCGGAAATATGACAATCTAATTAAAAGCAAAGCTTGTTGCAAAACACTTTGAAGGTCTTCCGTAGCCACTCCGAGTTATGACCATAAATAATATTGAATTGATAAAGGTACAGCCCATCTCAGTCCTTCATTGGTGAAGGCTAACTTCATTTAATAGATAAAATTGTATGTACAATATGTCTATTTAGGGGATATTATAGGATATCTTGATAAACAGAGGGTCGTTAGAGAGAACTAAAGTTATAGGCAATAAAATTTATAATTACACCGATGTAATCAATTTAATAATTGATTGTTGCTTATCTATCATTTTTGATTTTTTTGAAGTTGAATTTTTGTAACGGTTAAGTGTTATATGATCTATCTAGTAATCATTTTATTCACGGACATTTAGACGATTCTGGATCCCAGTTTATTTGAAAGAACAATTAAAGTAATGGTTGAATATCTTTGCTAAACATATTGAGTATACCTGGTACAGTTTAACAACATAATCAGAGTGCTAGTATCAAAGACATTAACCGGCAAAAGGACAGACCAATCAGGAAATTGCAGTCAGGTCACTATTTTTTCTACATCGAATCAGTTTGTTTTTACGTTCCATAAGTTATCACAGTGGCTGTTGGACAGACACAAGAAGAATGTTGAAACATACAATAAAAACAATTTGCCGCACGGAATAGACTTCCAGTAAAAACGCTCGGGAGAGTAATTTTGCAAAGTTAAATTTTTATATATTTTTCAGGTATATTCCTATTCATATATTCGAGGAGAGTTTTGACCATGTGAAAATTTCTGTTAAAAAAAATAAAAACCCTTAGAAACCAAGTAAGTCAGTGTCATGAGAAATCCGTTGAGAAAAGTACGAAGCAATAACATTGTTGCCGAAATTTTTCTTCCAAAAAGTGTTTTTTAGACAAAGATTTATCATCCAAACATTCCAACAAGTATGCTGTGAGGTTTAATGATCAGAGAACCTTTAGAGTATCGTGGATAAAGCCAAGCTTGACTGATGATAGGTCGTGCAGGTAAAAACAACATATATTCCGGAAATACTTTTTTTGTATCTAATTAAACAACATATCTCCAGAAAAAAAAAAGTCTTCCGAACGTCAAGCTCTACACTTACAAGTAAGACATCGTAAAAAGACTAACACAAGTCTAATCTAAAAGGTTTCAGTAAATGGAGTGAGTTCCTCCAAATAATTTTATTGAAATGTATTGAGTTGAATTTTCTTTGTAAGAGACATGTTACTATGACCGGTAAAAATTCACAAGTCGGTATGTCGAATAACAATTTATTAACAATCCAAACTTGTCGTTTCTACACGATCTATGCAGTCGGCATGGACAATACAAGGTCCAGTCTCCAACTTACGATCATTATGGATAACGACTAATTTATAGGTAACATACATACGGGTGTACATAAATAGAGTTACTCTTGACACATACAATAATTAATTTAAAGGATTACTCAGGATTAATAATTGATTTCATAACAGGTGGCACCTTGATGTCCGGCGGCCAAGGTCTAATTAGCACTAATTAGCACTGAATACAGAAACAATTCAATTTATTTTCACTCAAACCGTCAACATGACGGTACATGAGGTACACATATATATAATTATATAAATATTTACAAATGTATGTATAGAGTCAGAGGTACATGTACAGTACAAATTAGAGAGAAAAAAAAATATGAGAAAAAAGTACAAATGTTCAAGGAGGACAGACTGATTCAAAAATTTCATTTATAAATAAACAGAGTTTTTTGAGTTTTTTAAGTTTTAAAGTAGACAATAACTCACAAAATCTAAAAGTGTTTGGTCTTACACAAAATCTAGGTTCCAAGTATTTTTGTCTAATACATGAAAGAGCATTACATTCTAATATAAAGTGCATTTCATCGGCTATTTGATTTTTATTACATAATGTGCAACATCTTTCATTAAGAGGAATGCCTAACCATCTACCAGTTTCTACAGGAAGTCGGTGATTCGACGTACGGAATTTAACAAGAATTTTTCGAAGTTTTGATGGCAGAATACTCAAATATTTTTCATATCCAAAAATAAATTTGAAAGTTCTATATATATGACCTTTTGAAGAATTTGCAATATCAGCCGACCATTTCTGCACAAACTGGTCTTTAAGCCTTTGCTTGACAGCATTTGTAATCCAATTAACATTTACAGTACATTGTTCATTCCAAATGTTTGAAAAACCACACTTATTAAAAATAGAATGTATACAATCAATCCATGGGTTTTTAGAAAAGTCATTATTATATTGATTCAATAAGTATTTGTAAAGTATATGAACAATTTTATTTTCTGGCCCGGTGAACAATTTTGCCCAGTATGAAACCATTCTAGTATATATATTAACAGATAACGGAAACCTTCCGGTTTCTCCATAAACCATGTATGATGGGGTACAGCTTTTTAAATTCAGTACATGTTTCAAAAATTTCAAATGAATACGTTCTATAGTTTCTATATTTTCAAAGCCCCATACTTCACATCCGTATAAAAATACCGGCATTACTACTTTATCGAAAAGGTCTAACTGACACTCGACAGGTAAATTAAATTGACTTATTTTCCTAATGACCCCATACATAGCCTTCTGTGCCTGTTCACAGAGATGTGTTTTTGCTTTTCTGAAAGACCCTGAACGTGAAAAAACAATTCCAAGGTATTTAAACTCTTTCACATTTTCAATTATTTCATTTCTAAAGTAAAATTCCATTTTTATCATTGGACCTTTAGAAAATACCAATATTTTTGTCTTATTTATATTAACCGTTAACTTCCATTGCTCACAGTATAAATGAAACTCGTTCAGAGCATTTTGTAAATCATCAGGCGTTTCAGCAAGAATTACAGTGTCGTCAGCATAAAAAAGAATACATAGTTTAAAATACATAAACAGTTCATCCTCTAAAGGTTTGGTAACACTCTGTAACCCAGTTATATTTTTATCAATCATGAACTTTTCTAAGTCATTAATATATAACGAAAATAAAAATGGCGACAAATTTTCACCTTGGCGTACTCCAACATTACAGCTGAAAAATTCGGAAGATAAGCCATTCATACTAATTTTTGACTTAACTTCCATGTACATGTTTTTGATATAATTAAAACATTTCCCATTTATTCCATTTTTGATTAACTTACTCCAAAGACCATTTCTCCAGACAGTGTCGAATGCCTGTTTAAAATCAACAAAAGCACAAAAAAGTTTTTTCTTCATGGACATAAGAGTATGGGATAAAAACTGTAGTGTTATTATATGGTCTAGAGTTGAATAGTTTTTTCTAAAACCTGCCTGGCTTTCGCTGATAACGTCAATCTCTGATGCATATATCTCTAATCTATTGCTTAATATACAAGTAAAAAGTTTTCCTAGGCAACTTAATAATGTAATCGGTCTATAGTTCTCAGGATGTGTTGGGTCGCCTTTGTTTTTATATATGGGTTTCACAATACCTACAAGCCATTCATCAGGAATAAAACCATTGTCAAAAATAATATTAAACAACTTGTTATATAAAGGTAGAAATAAAGAAACTGTTGCCGAAATGTGTTCATTAAGCACCTCATCATACCCAGCGGCTTTATTATTTTTGAGTTTCTTTACGGCTTCTAATATTTCTTCATCTCCTATGTTACTGTTAAGAATAGCATCAGACATTTCGATTTCAGCATTCGATAAAAAATCACTATATTCTATATTGGGTTCATCGTCATTTTCACAATCATTAATACCTCTTAAGTAATCAAACATATTATTAATATCAACAGCACACTTATTCGATGATTTTGATGTATTTAAGATTTTCCAATATTCCTTGGAGTTTGTAGAGCGCAAGTTCTTAAGTTTTCTAGTTAAATCCGTTTTGTAACCTTTGATGCATTTATCTATTGTGTGCTTGTATTTTTTACTCATTTCTTTAAGGTTGTCTTTGTTTTCAGATGACTGACATTTTTTATGAATACGTTTAGCCAAATGAAAGTTCTTCCTTGCTGCTCTACATTCTCCATTGAACCATGGTTTCTTGTTCATTGTATTTGTATTATCCGACGAAAAGTTTTTATTATATTTTAAGCCAAATGTTATTCTAGCTGCTCCGGAAAAAACGTCACATAATTCTCTGGTAATATTGGTAATATGGCTTCGGCTAATGTTCTCGCCAAGCATTGACAAATCGTGTAATTTGTTATCAATAGATATTACAGCTGATCTATCGATATTGTTACAAAAGTCGTCCGCTTTACCTGGACACCATAATTTTACACTTGGGTGATTTTCACCTATACAACTGTGGGTTGGTTCCTTATTACAATATGAAAAAGAAAACGATATAGGATTGTGTACATCTGAATAAAAATTGCAAAAATCAGTGACATCAAAGTTCTGTAAAATTCTAAATACATTCGTAGTAGCTAGAACATAGTCCACAGTACTACTGTTTTTACAAGTTGTCCCGCCTATATTTTTATCGCTGCCAAATCGGCCATTAACAATGTAGACTTCATTATTTTTACAAAATTCAATTAACTTATATCCATAATTATTCACAATGGTATCTTGAACAATTCTCTTAAGCGGTATATTATAGCTTTCAAAGACCAATGCCCGTTCAACAATATCGGGTTGAAAAATATCTGTACATCCATTTAGATGCGCTAGAAAATCATCAGAAATAAAGAAATCATTCAAATGACCAACTCTGGCATTAAAGTCGCCCATAAGACAAAAACATTTAGATTCATTTGTAATATTAATTAACTCTTGTTCTATTTCTATAAAACAGTCTGGTGATGCATATCTACTACCTTCAGGCGGTATGTAAACAACGCCGCATAATAAGTCGTCAGTGGAGTTTAGTAACATTTTGTCTAATTTAAACCAAAACACATATTTACAGTCTGTGTTCATTATTTTTATATACTTAACAATGTTATCCCTGACCGCCAAGATGATTCCACCAGAGCGGGTATTTGTAAGTTTACGTCTGTTTTTCATGAACTTCAAGGTTACATATCCTGGTACTAGTATTTGGATATTATCACAGTCGTCGGTTTTGGTTTCAGTGAAACCTACCACATCATAATTCGTAATAAAGTCTGTGAATTCTTGATAATTTAACTTATTTTTTACACCACATACGTTTAAGGAAAGAAACTTAAGATCACTCGTCGCAGTCCGTTCTTCCGCGGGTCCCTATTTACCAGAAGGAGTTGATCCTTGGCGTTGTCTTTTGTTTGGCTGTCGGTCACTTCGGGGTGTCTGTTGACTCGCATGGCTTGGTCCAGTCTGTCGCGTAGATGCAGTTTGACGGGCGGATTCCATAGGTGGAGTGTAAATCTCTCCCTCAATGTACAGGACATCGCGGACCAACTTTGCGCGTTTTTTCTCTTTCTTGGCCTGACGCATGACAGGGTAGAGTTTTTTTCTCCTCTCTTCAATTTCCGGGGGATATTGTTCATTCACCCAGACATTTGATCCTTTCAGCTTCTGTGCCGCATGTGTTCGGATGAACTCCCTATCCTTGTAATATGTAAATTTGGCCACAATATTTCGTGGGTGTTCATTAAATTCGTTCCATCTGCCCATTCTGTGAACACGTTCAAAAGAGATTTCGTACTCGAGCTTGTATTTTTTCTGGAGGAAGTCCTGTAGCAGGGCCTCGGTGTCTTCCCCTCTTTGTTCCGGGATTCCTGAGAACACGAGGTTATCCCTCATGGACCGCGCCTTGAGATCCGTCACTGAGTTTTGTAGCTTTTCATTAGCGTCTTCCATTCTTTTCATTTTATCAGCCATAATATTTTCGGAAAGTTGTTGTTCTTGTCTGTATTGTTCTAAGCTTTTCCTGTTGTTGTTTATTACGGTTCTATTTGCTTCTGCCGTTTCCTTAACTGAATCGAACACTTCTCCTAAGGAGCTCACATTGGTTTCTAGGTTTTTGAATTCGGATTTCACACTTTTTACATCATTATCTAGCTTCTTTGCGCGGGATTCCATTGCGTCAATAGAGCCCCGAATTTCTCTTAAAGACAAAATTTCTCCCTCAATTGTGTTCAAACGATTTTCTAGATTATCGTTTTTTAATTCAATGCTCGTAAGTTTTGTGTTCATTTGGAGTAGGAGGGTATGAATAGATTCCAAAGTCACATCACCCTGAATATTTACTGTTGGCTGACCATTTATGATTGAGTGACTTTCCTCAAGAAGTTTTGACGTTTTCATTTCAGACATTGTTCAGTTATAGTAATTCACTTTAATGCTAGTTTGTAATAAATTGCATTTGTACAATCAGACATAAGTCTACATAAGTTTCAGGACACAGGTTTCAAGACCACGGATCGCTGACCACTACACCATTCAATACGGCACAAACAAAACGTTGGGTGAGTTGATCTCACGGACACACACACAAATAGATATATATACTTGTGTAGAAAGTTTTTGATAGCATATGTAGTTCGTACAACCTAAATAAATTCAATAGTTTCAACAGAGTTGGGTCCTCCTTCACAAGACATATGCATATGCAGAGTTACAGTTCTCTTATAGATGTTTAAGACTTGTTTTTTTAAGTTTTCACCGGAGCCCAAAACAACAACGACTTACCGGCTCGATGACCTCTGACCCTTTCCAAAATGTCACTCTAAATAAGTGTTTCTCACACGGTGACAATTTTAAGAGGGTATTATCACCATGTAAAATGTATATTTTACATGTTCCGACTATTTTCTATAGTTTAGCTTGTTGGTAAATTAACGTTATTCACTCTTCTTAATTATCGTGAAATTCCTCCTGACTGTGATGTGATAGAATGTAAATTAATGTTTATCAAACGCCTTAACTGTAACAAAGAAATAGGACATCAAAGTAATCAAGTGTAGCTTTGGGAAAGATACTTATTAGAAAGGCGGGATTGAAGGACAATGGTTTCAACTAAGAAATGTGTGTTTGACACTAATAGAGTTAATGCAATTACATAACAATTAGCGGATTAACGCAGGTGAATAAATGGGCGTTTACCTGGACGATGGTCAGTTAGGATCAAGAAATATATTCTCTGATTGGGTGATTTATACATGTCAATTATTTAGAGGGTCACGCCAGTAATATAATATTATATGTTTTAGAGATGATTGAAGTTAGTTGAATAGAGTCAGAGTTCGATATATAGAGGTTAAGAGTCAAGATACAAGTCGTCCGTCTAATCCGTTACGTTTTCCCTCACTGTCATATGTAGGTTAACATTAAGTTAGAATTATTAATAAGCGAGTTCCCCCTTTTTAATGTGTACGGAGCGGAGAGTAACTGTTTGTATAATTGTGTTATTAACTGGAATAAATGTGGAAAATACAGCGAGTGTTGAGCTAATTCCCTAGTAATCGCCCGGGACAGAAAATACCCCATACGGTACAAACCCGGCGGTTATATTACTCCCCATAAAGCACTGATGGTAGCACAACATTTTAAACTTAGATACAGTATTACGGTTTAAAATAATGTGCAAAGTAGAATGTTTGCCTTTTCTCGCGTGCCTTGTTCATTCATTCGGAAATGCTACACTTTTGATTTAAAACAATTCCTAGATGATTACTGTAGTATTAGATTGTTCACAATACACTTTTGCAGGACCTAGATGCCGGGATTTCTATCTTATATAGAATATTTGTAGCGGAACTTTAAAATACATGGTTTAGTCCGGCTGAATGTAAACCTCCATGGTTACTAAAAAGTAGTTGTATGCAGTATCTAACACTCTTTAGAGCACACGCGGTAAATACCAATGAAGGACAAGTCATCTGCCAAAGAGGACATCTAAGGCGTGTTCAGCAAAGCGAGTGCTCGCGAACGCTTGCCAAAATTTGTGTGGCGGGTACAGGGGATTTTGGCGAGCGCTTGCGTGCACTTGCTCTCCTGAGCTCGTCTCTGCTAGGTATGATGGTTATGCCTGTATTTGGGCTACCATACTGTAAAACATGCATTTTTTTCTATGAACAGTTTATTCTAACATAACGCACGATTTGATTTAATTATGTTAATAGATTCAATGAAAATTGATGGAAAACCGTTATCTAGTCTGTTATAAGTCATTCCATTTGCTAAAAGAGTATTTCATTGCATAACCTTGTCTTTCTGAAATGATTTGCTTGAAAAACGACTAATCCGTTCTAATACATATAAATGTAGTATACATTAATGTCATTTTGAAGACGAAACAAAACCAGACCGAAAACCAGGCACACATATTTCAAAAATCATCGATTATTTAAGAACTCTATGTCGTACTGTTATATGATCGCACATGTGCAAACGATACACTAAAGTGGATCGTACAGTGGCATTATAATTTTGCTGGGTTTCAAAAATTAGTAGCAAGTACCCGAGAGATCAATGACAAAGTATATATTGTTGTTTTCCTTAGTGAATCTTGGAACCATGTCACAGGTGATGAGTATAATATGCACTGTTGATCAATTCTATAAAAACACCAGTAGCTCTCCCGAATAGTTTTTAAGGTGGAATGCCCCTCTGATAAGAGAGATAACTTCAGTTCTGTAGAAAAAATATTCACTTTGTTTCTGTTAACTCACAATTATTTAGGCATGTAGCAACAAATATGGGGGTTGCTGGGCCCCATTTAATGCTGGAAGGCGACATTTATATAAATTCTAATATAGAGAAAGGAAATTTGCACGGAACGAAATGGACCCTATCTGTGGAGACCCACAGATTTACAGAAGCTCACAGAAATGTTTCTCGTGCTCTAGTATGTAAGTGGCATAATAGATACACGGATGGGTATGAAGAAACTAAGCATGAATAAAGCTTCATCACTATGACCCAGAGGGAAAGCGAGTGTTTGAAAAATACCGGGAACACCACCACCAATAAAAGACAAAATTTTCAAAATCTGTCGGTAAGAGTATGTTCATAATTTGTATGGACAGATATCGCATGATTATCACCCATGCTGTTCCCGATGGACAAACTGTTAATGTCGCCTCTTACTCTAAGGTTGTGCGACGGGACATTATGAATGCATTAACAAAAAAGAGACAGATATTGGCTGCAAATAAGGAAAATATATTTTACCACCAGCATAATGCACCGAGCCACACAGCAGAACAAACAAAGCTAGAACTCGACTTACTCGGATTCAGCAGAATAAGATACCCACCATACAGTCCTGTTTTCTTATCTGAAAGATGAGTAAGAGATCAAGGATTTTCGGATTAAGATGAATTGAAACGGGGGACACTACGATTCCTCGCTCGATTAGATCAGATATGGTTTCAAAATGTGTATCAAAAGTAGATGTGCCCTTTGAATTACTTTCGGATTGAAGGCTTAAAAGGACAAATCTTTGTATACCAACATTTGTGTACTGATTTATGACAATGATTAAAACTTTCTGAGCACGGATAAAAATTTCACTGAAATTCCTAGTAGAATTTTTTTAACCCACAGAGGCTTTGATAGTATTTCAATGACGTAATGATAAACAAATACATTGTGGCTGTAATGTTTTAAGTCGTACATGTACATAGCGCCGCCGGGTGCGACACTAAGGTACTACAAATTATTTTTCTAAAAAAATATCAAGATACAAAGCTGATATTTGAGATATTAATAAACAATAGCTCTACAACGTGACCTAAACAGTTTAGTGTATTTCCGTTTAATTACAAAGTAATAAGCTCAGTCTACAGTATTTTGGGACAACCCTCGTATTAAAGGACTTATCCCAAGTTTCTAAATTACGGGACATTTAACATTTTTGCCTTCCTAGAGTATATTATAATAATTACTTCCAACAGTTTGTTTGCTGATAAAAAGAGGAAATTAGCCATACATGTAATTTCCAAAAATTAAAGCCTCGATCTTGAATACTGAAAGCTGATTGTAAACAGTCCAATAGTAAGAATACCACTATTTTCTTGAATTGCCATGAACGACGTTTTCATTTCAATGTTGACTAAATAAAAAGAATCTTATTATTCAGCCGTACATGTTTAATCCACCAGTGCAAAGTATAGCCGAAACAGAGAAGATGAAGTCTATAATCCATATTTTTAGGCCACCTGAGTAAACTCAAGTGACCTATTGCTATCTGTTTTCGTCCGTCGTCGTGCGTCGTGCGTTAACAATTTACATTTTTAACTTCTTCTTAAAAACTACAAGGCCAATTGTTTCCATTTTTTGTGTGAAGCATCTCTATGGTAAGAGGGGTGTAAATTGTGAAATTGGTGGCTCTACCACCCCCAGGGTGCCACAAGTGGGGCCAAATATGCAAAAAATAGCCATAATTTAATAAATCTTCTTCTCTACTCCCACACATACGAGAAAAAAACCTGATTGCATGGTTATGATGTCCATGAAGCTATATACCAAAATTGTGAAATTCATGGCCCTTGGGTTAAGGATTCAGGCTCTAGGGTGGGGCCAATATGGCAATATAGTAAAAACGTTTTAAATCTTAGAAAATCTTCTTCTCTACTCCCATTGATATTTGTTAAAAACTAAATACATGGTTATGATGTCCATGAAGCCCTCTACCAAAATTGCGAAATTCATGGCCCCTGGGTCAGGGGTTCAGCCTCTAGGGTGGGGCCATTAGGGCCATATAGTAAAAATGTATTAAATCTTAGAAAATCTTCTTCTCTACTCCCTTAGATATTTATTATAAACTAAATGCATGGATATAATGTCCATGAAGTCCTCTACCTAAATTGTGAAATTTATGTTCTTTGGGACAGGGGTTTTGGCCCTAGGGTGGGGCCAATATGGCCATATAGTAAAAATGTATTAAATCTTTGAAAATCTTCTTCTATACTCCTGTATATGTTTGTGAAAAAGTAAATGCATGGATATGATGTCCATGAAGTCTTCTACTAAATTTTGAAATTCATGACCCCTGGGACAGGGGTTTAGGCCCTAGGGTTGGGCCAATATAGCCATATAGTAAATATAAGATATTGTGAAAGCATTTGAAAAGAGTTCAGGGAAGAGGATTATAACAGTTAATGGAGTTATCTTCCCTTGCTTCTTCATAATGAAGTTATCTTCCTTGGCTTGTTTTCATATTTAGTAATAAATCATTAAATAGAATGTAATTATAAAGTTGTATGATCAAAATATTTATGCAAATCTTTTTATCACTTCAAACAAAAAGTTTTTATATTTTTTAAGATAAACAAATAGACGTGTTAATAGTAAAGTAATAAGTAGTATACAAGCCACCTTGTTTTAGTCTATCTATGAAAACATAAAACCTATTTTGTAAGTTAACATACATGGGATAAATAAATTGAATGGTATCTGGGCACCTCTTCTATAGTATATCATACACTCTGTTAAGAGCTTCAAGTCTTTTGCTAAACTATAGGGTTAAGAGTCCTTTCCAAAAGATATCAGGCAGGGAGGTGGATGTCATTACATT